>NC_031769.1:71450071-71565598 GCF_001522545.3 Parus major | reverse complement strand
AAGAGAAGCTGGGGGGGAAATCACAACTAAAAGACGGGAAAAGATACAATTCAAGCTATCAACTACAACAACTAATGTTTTTTCTTTTTAGTCTCCTTAACTTTACCTAGCTTTTACTCCTCAGTACTCAGTGGTCATGGAAGAAATATGAACTCTTGATCATGCTTATTATACCTGGAAAGAATGATGGAGGAAAGAGAACTACATCAGATATACCAACTGAAAATCTAGGCTCTGCTGATATTTGAAATTATTACTTAAAAATAATGCCACCTGAAAAGCCTACCTGTTACTCGTGCACTGGATTCCAACCTTATTTGCCAAACCTCACAGCAAATAGTGTCTTAGGAAAACAGTCTGCCAGAACCATCAGACTTTCTAGGCTTCTGCAAACCAGAAGTTATGCAACTGCCTAAAACTTAAAATGTTGTTTGAAGAACTAATACTATTGCTTCCCCAAGTATTTTCTAATTTCATTTTTAAGTCAATTTTAAACACTGTATCTTGATTTGTATTGGGCTAGGCGGGCTTCTAAGGTGATTATTTTGCCCAATCACATTTTGAAAGCAGTTATGCTGACTGGCTTTTCTTCTGCCACAAACCCTTACCAAAAGGATAAGGGAAAATGAAATAGTTTGAAATGATTCAGACAAGACAGGTTGTCTGCTTACTTGTACTTTTGAATACTAAATTTTGTGCCGATTACTGTACAAGTTTGCTAAGTAGGAAGACCTACAGGCCAAACAAGTCCTTCATTACAATTATAGCAATTCTTTGTAGATTTGTTTTTCAGAGTGTTCTAAAGGCTAAAACAAGCTTTCAGAACCAGACACAGTGTGTGAAGCAGTCAAGTGCTTTTTTTTTTTCTCTCTACCAGTGAAATCAGTGTGAATCTCAGGTGCCTGGCACTCTTTGAGATGAAGAGTATACCTTGTCAAACTGAAGACTTGAGGCCATCCCAATGGTGCACCACAAGATATCCCTGGTGTTTAGCAAGCCTCAGATTAAAGGTGTGAATGGATACTGTATTTGTGGTAAAGACTCGACAAAGTGTACCTACTGTGGCTTTACACTTTATGAACCTTTTAACTTGAGGATATTCTGAAAGTGTTGGCAGTATTTGAAAACCTACAATGTCATCAGCACTTTACCTGTTCTTTTGTGCCAGAAAGTTAAAATCTCATTACAGTCTATCATCTGGTGCTAAATGCACTCTGAAAATATTGCCACAGTACTAGAATAAGATCAAGGAATTCAGCACTGATTCTTGGGAAGATAGAGGCAGTTTGTATAGTAATTAACTGCATTTTCAGGGGTTTGAGTCTGAACAGTGATTCAATGAACTAAAATTTGATGATTTTTTTATAATTTTCCTTTATTTGTTTTGGGTGGGATTCCTGGAAGAGACCCCTGGGATATCAGAAATCTGGGAAATATCCCATGGGAGCGGTATGCTTGGAAAGATATTGAAAAAAAAATATGTAATAATGTAAATGTCCTTCTACCTTATTTTGAATCCTTCTTACACAAGCACAGGCATACACACCTGCCAGGACGGTATCATTCTTCATTCCTCCAAACAGAACAGCTGAAATCTGCAGAGTCATCAATAATTTTTTCTTATTTTCCTCATTCTTTCCCTCTGACTCCATGAAAGATTTTCTGTCTATTTGTTTAGTTCTGAGCTTGCTAGAATGAGCCAGAGCTCTGCCGCTCTTCATTATCCTGTGTGTGCTCAGCCCAGTGTTATAAGAATGGTGCTCTTAAAACTGCAGGTTTAGAAATGTTCAATTCAAATAGTTCTTGATGCTTCTGCATTAGAATTCTTTATTTCTTGACTATTGACATTTCACTAATACCATATGGAAGTTCATTTATGACTAAATCTGAGTTATTAAAGGAAGATGAAAGTTAGAAATGCTTGGAAACAAGAGTTTATTGCCAAGCTATTTCTCTCATAAATTAACATCTGGTATCAAAAATTCAAAGTGCAAGTGAGTGGGAGGATTATCTTAATTCAATGAGTTTAAGTGTTGGCATCTCCAATGGTATGCTATGAGAGACATGCTCCAGGTGCAAATGTCTGGCAGTTTATATTTTTATGAGTCTTACACAATGAAATATCTTATCTGACAATATTTTATTTAAGTAAAACTACTACCAAGAGAGGCAGGATTAAATTTGTGTTTTAATCTGCTTCTACAGTGACAGTTAAATAAATGGTTTATTTTATTTCAGAATAAAATTAATTGCTTCAATGAACTGCTGGAAGCTGCAGCATGTGCAAATCATTGCTGGATTTGGAGTCTGATGGCAGTAGCCTCCTGCTCCAAGCTGAGACAGCTGTTACACTTGTAAAGGTGTTTACTATTGTAGCTGCAGTCCTCTCATGCTTTCAGTGGGACAGAAGTTTAGACTAAAAGTTCTGGCATCCTACCAATGTCTTATCCTTTGTACTGAAGTGCAAGTATACAAAGTGCCACAAAGCAACAGAAAACATCCAGTTTCACTCCATAACTTCAAAGCATTGGAAATACATTTCATATGAAAACAACTTGGATATGGGACATGAGGACTGACATGGCGCAGAAGGCCAGAAGATAAGGGGCTGATGTGTACATCTCAAACACAGGTAGGCAGATAGCCATGGAGCCAGCCCAGGTTTGTTGCTGAGACTACACTGCAAGAAAGAATGTGGCTGAAGAGCAGGGCTACACAGAGATAGGGCAGTGTTTTTCTGGGACAAACATCCTTGTTCTGGCTCCTGGAGATCAGCATTACACTGTACAGCACAAGTGCAGTAATGAGGTCAAAGAGCAGCCATGGACTGTTGACCAAAGGCTGACTGAGTAGAGGGGGATGAAGATCATTAAAAACCCCCGAAGCCCTCAACCCATTACAGAAAAGTTTAGATTAATTGTGCATGATAACTAATTTGCATAGAAAATTAGAAACTTGGGTCCAGGGTGAGGAAAGCTTGTCAGCAAAAAGGTGCCCTCATGAAACTTGGGCAGAGCCCCCAGGACCTAGTAAACCCCACCATCCTGATTGACACTGGAGCCAGGAGTGCTGAGCTTTTCTTCATTTTTCCCTCTGTGCCTCTTCTTAATCTGTCTCTCTTTCACCCTAGTCCTTATTCCATATGTGCTGTAATTTAATTTATACTACAGGGTAAGAGACTAAATTATACCGATTTCCATGCCAACTGTATAATTTCCTAGTAAAAATGCAAGTTTTTGCAGACCCTCTGACTTTTGCCACTCCTTTTTGAACACAGACATCTACATCTAGGGTGCTGCTTTCCCCTTAAGAGTGAGGCAGCAAACATGCCTGGTTCATCTGCCTCATTCATTGCAAAAGTTTAAAATAGGATTTTCTGAAGTCCAGATGAAAGTTATTCTACTTTCTCACCAAGCTGACTTAATTTCTTTTTTTAAATTTATTTTTAGCTCAAATATTCATGCTCTGAAACACTTTTCTTTGTTCTTACACACTTACGAAAATTTATAAGTTGATTTGCTTTATCCCTTTTCCTTACCTGACTTCTTCTATAAAATGTTGAGCCAGAAGAAATGTATATTTTTGTCATAGACATCCAGTTTTACTTCTGAAAATAAATTGTAAGTTAAAATATTGCCATCATGACTCTGAGCTGTTAGAATGCAATAATCATTTTGGAAGGCAAGAAATGAGAGGAAAATACTGCTCGATGTGTCTCATCACAGCATATTTTAATAACTTTTACGGTAAGACTACAACTCCTTCCTCAGTGAATTTCTGAGTTACATATTTGCTTAATAGCTGGAAATTTTGTAGTTGCCTGGTAGGATCTAAGAAGCAGTCACAATACTAGAAAGTCTTTCTTTCCTTATTTGGCAAGCTGATGTGAAAATAGTTTTCTTGTAAAAGGATTAGAAGGATTAATTTAGTGACCAAAGATCAAGTCCCAACTCCAAAAAAAATTAGACAAAAATAGTTAAATTAACCTTGTAAACTTAGGGAAAGTAGTACCCTGTTAGTTCTAGAAGAATAAACCACATCACTGTGTCTCCCTGGAGTCTGTCAATGGGGAGAGCTAATGGAATTGGAAAGTACTCCAAAGACCTTCTAGGCTGAAAGATTAACAGCAAGACTTTGGAGTCACTATTTTTCTGTCTGAATTCTAGTCTTTCCCAGAATTTCTATTCCCATGTTACACCTACAACTGACATCGGAGCACTCCACTAGAAGCCAGAATATTTTGCTGATAGCAGGCATCTAAAACCAAAAGGAATTGATGGAAAATAGAAGAAAATTGACATCCCTACCTCTTTTTGCTTTGTCTTCAGCATAAACATTCCATTCTTTCAAATGCCTAGAGTGTGATTTATTTGACTTAACAAAATTTATAAAAATATTCCCTGGGTTTTCACCCTAAAATGGGTAATATTAAATCTGGCAGATTGTAAACAGGCAAGAATCGTGTCTGTAATCCTGGTTTTGCAGTAGTGAATCTGGACACGGACTTTTTCTAAGTCCATGTCCAGTCCTCAAAATTATTACCACCAGTTTTTACACCCATAAACTAGATTTATGAGGCTTAGTTCCAAATGTTAAAAGTCCTACTTCTACTTTAAACATACTGCTGCTTTTAATTTTCTGCTGCAATGGTTAATTATATATAAAATAGATGTATTTATATGCCATGTATTTCATGCCTCCACAGTAAGTTGTAAATGTAGGATGAATAGAGGAGAAATAGAAAATCAAACAAGTCATATTAAATGCTGTCTAAATAGCGTTTAATTTTGCACAGCTTATATTCCATCCACAAAGAACACAACTGATGGACATTCATTATTATTTATTTTGCAGATAAAGAAAGTCTTCTGTTAGCAATATGGTTAAATGCTGGCCACTAAATTCCACTGAATAGCAATAAGAGCTGGCAAGGCTACACATAACCCTTCAATTTATCTCTCTACATATTGTTCACTGAAGACCAACAGTGATCAGAAAGTCTTTTCTATCCAGTGCCAATTTAATGCACTGGACATGGACATGCCAGGATATTTGGCTTTAGTGAACTTTAAGGTCAACAAGCTTCAAAAAAGAGTGACTTGATTAGTTTAAAGATAGGGAGAGAGATCAGGCTGTTCTATGGTTGAGTTTTTTTTTTTATTTTTTTTATTTTTTAAATGAGCACAGGAAAGGTGCTGATAATTAGACAACTAATTAATTCTTGTATTCTTGCTGCAATTGGTACATCATAAAACGGATTAAATCCATTACAAGAATGAATGCTAAGAACAGTTGAAAAACTTTGACAATCTCAGTAAATCTCATCAAAAGATACCTTTTGCCACTATATCAGGTATAGTGTTAATAATTATTTATAACATTAATTATGTCTATTCTGATACTTCTGGAACCCATTGATTTTTCCTGACCAACGACTTTATACTAAGGGCAGCTGAGTAAGCACAGAAGAGATAGATTGTGAAATTCCACTTACATTTGCAACCCTTTGGCAGCAAAATATTTTAGACTGAAAGTGTGAGACTATATAAAGATATGCTATGATGAATGTATATGCTTGACTTTTCTGGCCTTGAAGGTCCTGTAAGACCTTCACAGTACTTTGTTTCACCAGGATGATTAAGGAAGAAAAAAAACCCCAACACATACCCATTTACCATAAATCTCTTAATGAGTTATAAATAATCTCAGCTCAAGATACTATAAAGGACTACTTAGCATTTTGCTTATGATTTTACATAATTCATCTAAATATAGTCAATTGCAGAGCAGATTTATTTTTGTTGTGGGTGACATTTTCAGATGGTAGCTTGATCACTTTGTTTCATAATGATATCCCGCATGTCTATTTTGGTGTATCTGTAGAACTTGAAACAAGCTACCTTTTCTATTCTTATAATTCAAAGCCTCTGGTATCTCTTCCATTTCTGACTGTATAATGATTTTGCATGTTTAGATATACAGATATATATATATATGCAGACATATATATAGCAAATACACATATAGAATATTATTAGCTTGGTCCTTATGTAAAATAGCTTTTCAGGGTTAACAGTGTCTGTATTCAGGTGGGCTAATCTTTCAATTATGTGGGCAATCTCTTTTCATACCCTTACAGCATTGCTTTCAAAGCTGAAGTCACCCAAGCATATGATCATGTCCTAAATATAATTGTTCATGTAGGTCCGCTCTTACTCAGCAAATCCATTAAGGCTATACTTAAAGTTAGCCAGTGTGTTACTGGGCTGAGACCTTTAGCAACAGATGATGCTAAGTTTGTACTTCCTAAGAGTTCTATCACTACAAAGACAGATTCACTAAAAAGGGAGAAATTCTCTGACTCAGAGAAGGGATGGGGGATGTGTCACCATAACTGATTTTTAAGGTCAAGGGAAATAATTGTGATTAATTTCCTCCCACTTATTTTGGGAATCAGCTGAACATTTGTTGGATAATATTCAAAAGATGTTTCATAACTGTTGCCACAAAACTGAATTGAAGGGGTTATTTAGTAAAAGACACTAGATGTTCCTTGGGAGATCATCTATTGGTGTTATTTAAAGGATATAGTAAGGTATGATACAATTCTCATTATACTGTTATCTCAGATTAGTAAAGATAGATATATCTTAATTTATTACTTTAAAATGTCAATATTAAGTTCTTTAATATAGTTTCTTAAAGGTATGAGGTATATGCAACAGCACTGTCTCTCATGTCTCATCCCCATTTTTATTTCTGACCAACCAGTTGGACCCACTAACCACTTTGAAACAAATTTAAATAAAATCTAAAGGTCTCAATAGAGACTTCATGAAAATAGGCAGATAGAGCAAAGAGAGACTCTATAACATCCCAGTGACAGAAATTCTGCAATACTCTGGCTCTTACCAGGCATCAGGACATCCACAGAGGTGCTCATGATAACTAAGCCTGCTTGCCTCTTAACTTCTACATTAATTTTTGCTGCTTATGAAAGGTATTCACTGTAGCATGTTTTTTTCTGTTGCATGTCTGAGATCCTTACAGGTAAAAGTATTTAAAAACTAGCGAGTATGTTGGGCCATATCATGCAAAGTGCCAAGCCCAACCACCTCCATTGATGGTTTCTTGCTGACCCACATATTTCATTTATCCTCCTATTAAGATCTCTGCTCCTAGGGGTCCATCTTTCTATCATAGGTACATTAGGCATAAGTCCATATCCTCTCTAGACATTGTCTCAGTATAAAAGGTATAAATAATTATTTTGAGTGTCTGTAACTGAGCAGCTATTAGTCTAAAAACAGAAACCTATTAAAGCTTCATTAAGAAACTCAAGTCAAATATTCCACTGGAAGAGTACTCTATAATAAAATCATACTCATTCCATTCCTATGGCATCATTGCTGGCAAAGGTTATGTCTCCAGTCTTATTCACACCAGTTCTACTGTGTTACATTATTACAGAAGTAATGTCTTTTTAGTCAATAGCTTGGCACAGTGAAAAGTTAGATATGCATTTGAGGACAGGGTCAAGAATTAAACTTTTTTTTTTTTTTCCTCCCATTATCTACCATATGTACTGTATATAAAGATATAGAGATGATGTACAGAAATTAACACAAAAGGAGCTAATTCTGTTCTCAGTATTTTGTCTGCTGAATGAGGGAAAAGAAGGTTGGTAGAGGGAATAAGAAAAATTTTCTGGAAATAGTTAAGCTAAAATGACTGCTTTTTTTCCCCATAAGGAATTTTTGCCAAGTCACCTTTTACCTAATATTTTGATATCTCTTCTTGTATATTTTGCATATTTTTCTGGGTAAAAGTAGTAATTTTCTGTAGTTTGTTTGGTTGCATGCCTCTTTTGACTGGGCAGCTGACAGCTAATTCACAGTATGGCTTTCTAAAGTGACCAGGTTTAGGCACTGAATTCTACTTGCCTTCTTCAGCCTGCAAAATTAATTTAGGCCTCTACATTTTATCAGCTGTCAGTTTTCATAAGCAGGATAGAGGCTTCACATTTCTCTGTCTTCACATTTTTCTGTCAAATGCTGTTGAGATCGAGCAATGTGTTCAAAAGTACCTGTCATCCGTGACAGATGAAGACAGGGCACAGTCACCTAAGTCTTATTTCATACAGAAACTGAACTTCAAGAAGGAATACATTAGCTCAAACAGAAATATTTTGTGTTCCACTTGTGCACACTGAATGTATTTGTCAGTGTTATGATGCAATATATATGACCAATCATGCAACCTATAAAGTCACATAGTGTTGTATTGTACTTGTGAAGAACACTGTGATGTGAAAATGAAACTATATATTGGAATAATTACTGAATATTCCAAACAGTAAATGAAGCTTTTTAGCATGGGGGAATAATAAATAACTCCATTTTGCATCTGAATATAATCCCTTTTACATCAATAGGAATTCTTCCCCCTTTTAAATAGAAATAGTCTCAGACACAATAATTTTACTGATATTAACATTAACTATTATTATCACTAATTTTTTGTCAGCAATTATTATTGCTTACCATCAATTTAGATGCAGTTTTATTAGAATTCTCATCTGTCACCGGGTTTCATTAAAAATAATAATATTTTTCACATTTTTAAATTTAACATGGCACTGGTTTGTGTCAAAATCAAATACAACTTAACAGGGAAAACTTTATGTTGCATAATACATCATTTTAAGTCTTCTAAGACTCTGTCATCATTTGGCAGAAGGAGAAAGCCTACTTACTTGAAGCCTGTAACTAGTACAGCTATACACTGGGCAGAATAGGAAAACTTATGAGAACACAGGTGTCACTTCTTTGTGAATTCTTGCATCTTAGATACAGTGTAGAGCTTTTAATAACAAAAACATCATTTAAACAATGTGAGAGAAGTTTAAACTGTGACTCAGAGTTGGCAGAGCTGCTGTTCTTGTTCTTGTTCTTCTCATGCAGCCATGTTGGAATAGAGGTGTTTTCAGCAGCATTATATCCTCAGCCTCATACAGGAAATCTCCACCACAGAGTTTGCAGGTGTGACCGTAATAGTATTTGAACAAAAAATCTTCTTTAGAACAGTCATTTTCTGTCTGATAAATGTTTCAGACTTGGAATCTCTTCTTCTGACTCTAGCTTTCTTCCCTGAACCTGCATGTTAACTTCTGACACTGGAGTTTCTTTCCTCTCCTAGTTCCTGACCTTATTCATTAGGCAAGACCATCTAATCCTTGTCCTCCTTATGTCCTTCTAACCACTAAAATTTCTGTAATGCCCAACATGGTATTGTGTGAATGGTGTACTTTTATGATGAAAACCTAATTTCAGGTTAAATATAAAACCAAAGTTTTAAAAATAATTTTGTTGCATTCTCAAATATTTTTATTATTATTATAATTAGGCAATTGCACTGAATAAAGAGTAATTCAAAATGGATTTGGTGGATAAGCTAATAAGAAATACTAGAGACATTTATATGTAAATACTAACATCTATTAGTCTTGTTTAGGTATTTCTCAGCACCTGTTCACCATGGGGAGGAAAGCTTCTGGAATTTTGAAGACAATTAAAAAGCAGAAGTTTCCTTTTTTTTCTGACTAGGTCATAAAATAATGTTTGATCAAGTGGTTTCACCTGATGAAAGATACCTTTCAGTAGTGCAGATATTAGCTATCTTTGCTCCAATTTTATCATCTTTCTGAGAAGGGATTCATGCCAGAAAATATTAATAAAATAAGGCTTATCAGGAGTAGCTTTTGGGCCATTTGTCATTTCAGTCCCTAGCTTAGGGGGATCTCAGTGACAGACAGTGGGGAGGGAAGAATGTCTTATGTTGCCCACAAATACTACTACAGGTGACTACATTTATTACTAGAACTAAGGTTTTGTATTAAAAGATAGCTTTACATTTGAAGTTGTGAAAAAGGGTGCTTTTAACCCTCTTTCTGTTCACCCCTTGCCCTTTGCAGTGAAGGAATTAAATGGGTTTTAACCTGAATGATCAAGTTTTAAATGGCCAAATAATGGAAAGGGAATGCATTACAAGTTGTAGAATACCACAGGCCTAATTAACAAGGGGGTAGTGGCTCTAAGCACACACTTCTGCCTCTGAATGTGCATGGGGAGCCTGAATAGATTGCTTTATGTATGAAGGGGGCAGATTTGTGAGGAGTTCCTTGCAAGTGGAAGAATTGTGTATTTTTAAATTATTTTTCTGTTACCTTTCTTCCTTTAAGGTGGCTTTGTGACAGTAAATAAAAAAGATCTGCATAGAAACTATAGTAATCTGGCCTCTTAAATCATATTTGAAAAAATGAGATTTTGGAATCTAAATCTAATATGTGTTAGAAGGTAGTGCACAGCTGTTCTTAAATTCCTTTTGTTTCCAGATTTTCTAAGGTATTAAGGCACCTGAAAATGCTAGGGTGAGTGGGAGGGAGTGTGGCGGGGAGAGTGTTCAGTGCTTGATTTGTACCCATCTCATGGGATTCAGTGCCTAATGTTTATGTATTCTGTTCAGTCTTAACGTCCACAAAATTTTGATTCCAAGTAACTGAGTCATCCAGTGCTTTGTAATAGTCTACCCAGTTTTGGGGAAAGGGGGTAGGATATGTGGAGGGTGTGTTATATGCTGTATGCAATTAAACACAATCATCATTTGACATAATTAGATTTTCCAGTAACCATGAATTAGCTGACAGTAGGTCATGTTTCATTGAATGTTTTAAAATTAATGTATTTTAGCATTTTATTGGCTATAATGTAGCTACATTTAAGTGCCTGTCAGTATTTTCATTATGAACCATATTTTGGAAAATGGAGTTTATTTAAGCAGTATCTCTACTGTTCTAAATTTTGTCAGGCTGAGAGCTGGCATACAAGCTAGATGAGAAATATTTCACAACATAATTATGGCCCCAAAGGAATTGAAACAAGCAAAACAGGACATTCACCTAAGTTCCTAAATTGTATCTATTAAAAGCAAAATCTAAAGAACTCAAAAGTCAATGAAGCAAGTTTTTTATGTTTGGTTGGTTGGTTGGTTGGGTTTTTTTCCCATATAACTTAATAAATGTGCAGAATAATCAGCTGAGAGATGAACAAGGTTTAAAAAGCAAAACCAAAATTAGATTGTCTGAGGTAGAGGGAGAATATATTATAGAACAGATCTTCTCCTGTTCCTCAGAAACCTTATGTCTATTAAATAACCTAAAATCTATGTAGTCAGTTCTTTATGAGCATGTACAATCAAAGTGGAAAATTCGTAAAGTAGTCACACAGGAGAAGTGACATATAAATTTTGTTGCAAATATATCTACAAGGATTTGTGGAGTGATTTAATAACCACTGATATGATAATAACTCTTGGACAAGAAGGCAAATTTTAAACTTCAGAGGTCATACTTAAGCAGCATCTTTAGCCATTTGTTCTGGAAAAGAAGATTCCCAGTGTATGCATGGTGGGAACAAAACCAGATAAAATTATGAAAGATGCTATTCCGTGGTTTTGCTGTAAAACAGATCAATGGGAAATAGAGAGTCTTGAAAAGTAAGTAGGCAGTTGATTTGAATTCATCCAGGAACAGAATTAAGCTTCCAGTACTAGTAAATGAGGTATTTCCACCTTCAGCTCCACATCCACCTTCAATACTACGTCCAAAATGTATAATACTTTCTTGAGTTAATCTACAGTAGCTCTAAAGATCACTACAGTACCAAAGATTGCTACAGACTGGAACATTGCAGAACATCCCATCAGTGCAGGTGCTGACAGAGTGGTGAATTAGTAAGACACATAGAGAGCTAATCGTAAATTATTTGATCATGTGGTATGAAATCTACCGAAAAATCAGAAGGTTAGAATAGGTGGTATGAATATGTCCAAGAAAGATTTCCAGTATGACAATATAGCAGAAAAAGGCTCTGACAGTATAGGTGTAACTGATGGGGAAATACGAGAGAAAGACAGAGAAAAGGTACAAGATTATTGAAAGTAGTTTTGTGGTTGTATTTTATTTTTAAAAAGAAATTCACATTCAGTTGTGGAAACAAAATTACTGTGAAGGAGCATAGTACTGGAGGCAAAAAAATAAAAAAACCCTTGAGCAACAGTATGTATATTTCTGACATAGCATATGTTTGACTTGTCACTTTAAATTTGTTTTAAAAAAGTTCAGCATAATTTTAACTTGTCATTTGTTCCACCAGATTTTCTATTGCCTGTCTCTGTAGTTCTAATGATGTTTCAAATTGTTATGTCCATATTTCACTTAAGATCTTTGTTGTTGCTCCTTACTGTATTTGGTTTATCTGGCAAAGTTCTGGGGGCAAGGGGATGCAGGGGGTGGATTCTGTGTGAAAACACCAGAAGCTGCCCTCATGTTGGACAGATTCCCCATATGTGACCTTCACTTCACAGCTGAACTTGATGATTCTTGTCTTATGCCTTCCAACTTGGAATATTCTGTGATTCTGCAAAATAGCCACACCCAGCAGGATTCAAGACAGCCTTGTCTCCGACCAAAGCAAGCCAAGTGGGGACATTGTTAGCACCTTTCTGATACCATATTCAAGAATGAGTAAAAAAGTTTTTCAACAGCAGCCAGGACAGTGAAAATATGTGACAGAAAGAGCCTTACATACACCAAGGTAAGTGCAGGAGAAGGGGGAAGCGTCTGTAGCCACCAAAACTGAGATTCTCCTGCAACCCATGGTGAAGACCATGGTGAGGTAGCTGTGCCCCTTCAGCCCATGGAGGACTGTGCAGAGATCCACCTGCAGCCTTGGTGGAGAATCCCATGCCAGAGTGGGTGGATGTGCCCTGAAGAAAACCATAGCTCACAGACAGGTCTCAATGGAGTAGGTTTTCTGGCAGGACCCGTGCTGGGACAGCCCATTCCTGAAGGACAGTACTCTGTAAAAAGACCCACACTGGAGCACTTCTTGAAAAGCTGAAAATTTTGGGAAGGACCCACACTGGAGAAGTTCATGGAGTTCATGGAGAACTGTCTTGCAAGGGTGGGATGCCATGCTGGAGCAGGGGAAGAGTGTGGGGAGCAAGGAACAGCAAAAGCATAGCATTTTGAACTGACTGTAACCTCCATTCCCTATCCTTGTTTCAACTGAGTGGTTTGAGCCATTTTAAGGAACCATCATCAAAGGTGTCAGCAAAAAACAGGTTTTAACATGAATTTGTGAAAGTGTGACTTTAGCAGAGTTCTGTGGCAAGGTTCACTCTATAGCTTGCTACATAGATAAAGCATATATAGGAAAATCTAAGAGTTAATGTTGAATCTATGTTGAATCTATATGGAGAAGGGGATGCAAAAGGGTCAGGGTGCAAAGTCACCCCTTTCATTACACAGTGATTTAGTGTAGTCAGGAACTTCACAGCCAAACAAAAGGGTTTGACCTCCATGAAAGCTGTTTTTTTTTCACCTTTCTGCCTTTGATTTTCTCACGTGTTCTATATTCCACTGTCAGCTGTTCCCTCCCTAAAGAGCCTCAGCCATCACAAAGGATGGGAGCCAAAAGATGTGCTGTTCTGACTCACCTACTTCTGACACAAATCAGGTAATCACTGCTGGCAACCAGTTCCTCCTGCTGTTCCTTCTCTGTACCTTACCTTTCTGAACTTAGGCCATAATGATACTGCTCCTAGTGAAGGGAACTTGCATGAATCTACATCACCAGCCCACTCTAGGTAAGAGCTTCCTTAGACTTGCTAACAAGATTCAATCTACTTCATTACATAGTTTACAGATGTCATCCAGGAGAAATGTTGTAGCATTCTGTGGTAGTTATGTATTAGTGGTTTGACATCCTGATCATGGTCTCCTACTTCAGTAATAACTGACCTTGGAAGTGCTGGCTTGCTGCCTAAAGGAGCTGCATATCAACACATCTGCATTGGATTATGAGATGCATGATTGAAAGTGAGTATGACAGACTGCAGTCTAGCTGCTGTATCAAACAATATAGTCACTACACTATGTGCTGAGATTAATTTGATAAAAATGCATAAATGCACTCCAAGCAGACTAAATTCCCGTGTTCATGTGATAAGAAAATATCTGTGTCTGATATTCCTCATGTCTGACTGAAGATAAAGCTGGTAGATTCTAGAAAGAAAGGTTTGACAAATGATGAAGTCAAGAATAAACAAGTTCATTCATACAGAGAACAGATGGGGCAAAACCTTTCTTGTGAAGAATCAGGTAATTTTGTTGTGTTTTTGTGTCTTATTTAACATCTAATATCTTTTTCTCTTTGTGACTCTAACTCTCAGAGTTTATGACCAAACTGGATTATTCACTGCTCACCCACTATTTACTTTTTATCATTCAGAAGTCTGGATGGGATGTTCTGTATGTATTTTTTTTGTTCCTGAAAGAAAGAAGCTTTCTTAAGTAGGAAAAATGGGAGCAAGAAGGCATGTAAGAATAAATATATATTAAGGAAAAATACTTTTTTGGTAGTTTTTCAGTAATTAAAACAAAATCCACCACTGCTGTTCAGTGGAAAAAGATATTGCTCAGCTTCAGCTGAATAGAAATTCCCATATTTTTTAATGGTTGTTTACTGAATCATATGATGGACACTTCTTCAGTCATAGAGGGCACATCTACAACGAATGTTAAGGTCCTTGAATGCATCCAGAGGACGGCAACCAAACTGGTGGAAAGGGTGGAAGGAATATCCTATGAGGAGTGGCAAAGGTCTTTGAGCTAGTCCATTTTTTAAAAGAGAAGGCTAAAGGGTGACCTCATTGCTCTCTACAGCTTCCTGAGGAGGGGCAGGGAAAAGGGAGGTGCTGACATCTTCTCCCTAACATCTTGTGACAGGAATCTTATCCTTAATTCTTCAAGGATGCAACAGGAGAGTTTCAGACTTGACATTAGGAAGTATTTCTTTACAGAACAGGTAGTCAGACACTGGAACAGGCTTTCTAGAGAAGTGGTTAGTGCCCCATGACAGTCAGTTTTTAAGAGGAATTTGGAATCATACTATAATTAAGACTGGAAAAGACCTTTAAGATCATCAAGTCCAATTGTCAACCCAGCCAAGTCCATCACTAAATTATGTCCCTAGGCACCACATCTACCTCCCAGGATAGTGATCAATCACTTACCCAGGCATTCTGTTCCAGCACTTGAAAATCCTTTTGGTGAAGCAATTATTTCTAATATCCAATCTAAACTTTACCTGGTGTAACTTGAAGCCATTTCCTTTTGTCCTGATACCTGTTAGCTGGAAGAAGAGACTGGCTCCCACCTGGCTACAACCTCTTTTCAGGTACCTGCAGAAATAGATAAGGTCCCTCCTGAGACTCCTTTTCTCCAGGCTAACCAACCCCAGATCCTTCAGCCTCCCCTCATAAGACCTGTGTTCCAAACCCTTCGCTAGGTCCATTGCCCTTCTCTGGATCACTGCCCTAGTCCTGCCAGCCACACTATTTCTCATACAAGCCAGGACTATTTCTCTTGTCCACCTGGGCACATGCTGGCTCATGTTTAGCCACCTGTCAACCAGCACTTCCAGATCATTTGCTGCTGTAGTGTTTCAAGGCTGGGCTTGAAAGGTGGGAATTAAGTGGGTGCTCCATTTGCCACAGAAGCCCCAAGACAATGGGATTAATGAGCAGAATAATAGTCTGATTAACAGATGTGCTGATGTCTTCCCACCCAATTGGGACACACAGGTCACACTAGTAATTCTTACCATTAATAACCACCAGAGCTGGTGACTACATATGCAATGAAAAGCGTCAGTTTCCACTAAGGATACATATAGGCTGACCTGTCAGGCTGAAGTGACTTTCTATTGGTGTTGAACCCATGACCCCAGCAAAACCTAAGGGTTTTGCTCCCAGCCTCTGCTTGAGAGGTCCTAGATGGAAATGGAAGACATTGCATTAGCATCTTGTGAATAATCCTGGATTTCTAAAACAACAGCCTAGTCCTGGGGGACAGAGACCCATCTATACACTCACAAGGCAGTAGATAACTGAGCAACTGTCATTTATACTGGGGACACCAATGATCAGCACAGATCAGATATGGATGGCAAAGTAGTGGCAAAGATGAGGGCGGGATTCATGGGAATGATCAATCTAACATCATGGTAATGATTTGTTTGCCCACCCTCTAAGTCAGCTGAGGATTCCTTGCCAACTTTTGTACAGGATGTCAGCATGTTTTGAATTAACTCAAAACTCAGCTGGACACAGTCCCAGGTAACCTGCTGTAGCTGAGACAGCTTGGACAAGGGTTTAATGAGAAAATCTTCAGAGGCCCATTTCAACCTGAACTACTATGTGGTTCATTCAGCTATCATTATATGAAGATATAAAGTTTATCTGTAGGTAGATATAGAATTGTTACAAAGGCGATGTTAAAAATTATTAATTTTACCTTTTCAGTCTCCCAGGGCAGCAAGGCGGGGGAATCTTGCATCTGTTTACAGTAAAACTGTTTCATTTACAATTAAATTACCAAGAAGAGCACTGGAAGCAAATTACCGTGAACAACCATTCTGGATTCATTTGTGAAGGTGCCTGCCAAACTGTGAATGTTCAGTTACCAGAAGTTAGTCTTGTGGAACCCAATAATGTCTAGTAGCATCATATTTCCTTCTAATCAAACTTATGCATGGCGTCCTTCCAAGCAGTTTATTCATGACTCCTGACAATATACATTGACCATATGCATTGAGACTGACTTCTATTAGAAGAGGGAAAAAAAAATAAAAATATTGTATCAAATCCATGGACTTCACTCTGTTGAAGTGGCATCCTATAACAAACATATAATGAAGCAATAATTTATTTGTGCCAAGATTTTTTCTGAATAATTTTTAAGTCTTCTTCCCATCGTATTTTATCTAAGATAACAGAACTAAAGAGAAAATTTGGGAAGAGGTTTTTATTCTCACTGTGCTATCTTAATAAATGGTCTAAAACCTGTAATGTGCATTGCCGAGCCTTGGAAGAAATAAACCACACTTGCCTTCAGAAATGGAGAGAGGGCTTCTCCATAGTATAAACCCTTTTAGCAGTTTAGATAATAGTTCCCTAGTTTAGATAAAAAAATTGAACTAATTAGCACTCTCTGTACTAGGGTATTTGGGATTACCCTTGGAGTTCAGATTTGTAAAAGTCTTTGTTTTACTGAAAAGTCTTTGAAGTAGCTTTAGACCAGCGAGCTTTTGTGATTTAGCTTTGGCCAACAGCCAAACTTTCATCCATCTGTTCAGCTACCCACCCCACATCCAGCCTCCAAGGGATGGGGTGGAAAACAAGAAAGAACAGGATTTAGAAAGCTTGTGGGTTAAGATAAAGACAGGGAGATGCCTTACCAGTTATCATCACAGGCAAAACAGATTCAACTTCTGGAAAATTCATTTACTGAAAATTAAGAGAAAGTTGCATGGTGAGAGGCAAAAGCAAATATGAAAAGATTTCTCTTCAATCTCCACACACACCCCGCCCTTGCTGCTCCCTCCTTCCTTCTTTACTCCTTCATTCCTGAGCCGCGCAAGAGGGATGAAGAATGGGGGACTATGCTCAGGGCTTAACAGCTCCTGCTTGAGGCTTCTTCCTTCTCCTCACGCTGTTGACTCCTTCAGCCTGGAACATTCCCAGGAGCCGCAGGGAAGGCCCGGCCCGGCCGGGGTCTCTCCCTGGCCGCAGGCCCATCCCTGCCCGGCTCTCTGCCGGCCCCGGCCTCGCTCCCGCTGTCACCCCGGGGCTCGCAGGGCTGTTTGTGGCTCGGTTCCCCTGGCTCAGCCCTGGCTGCCGGGCAGCGTTTTGCCCTCCCTTGGCCAGGCTTTCCCGGGGGCTCTCGCCCGCCCGCCCGTGGCTGAGGGGCTCAGCCGGGCCCAGCCCTGGGGCCGCTGCAGCCGCCGGCACCGCCTGGGGCCGGGCCGGGCAGCCCCGACACGGACCCGGCACCACTGGGACACCACGGCCTGTACAGGACACTGTCCTGAAAGCATTTATTTTAGTCTGTGCTCACATGAAGAGCTGTAGCTTCATGGGCAGTTGCACGTACATGGAGAATGGCACAGATGTCAATACCTGTAACATGCTAAACCTCTTCCAGCAGAGCTAAAAAACTGCTCCTGTTCTGTGAACCTTACAAGATTATTCCAGATTAGATAGATAAAAGGTGAGAAAAAAGGATAGCTAGGGTTTATTTAAGTAGTATCATTTTGTGTATATTTTGGTTTTACCTTTGCCTGGATTTCTTTGGGTTTTGGTTTCTCTAGTTGAGCAACAGCTTTCTCTGAGATGAATGGGATGAGATAGCTTTAATAGGATCATACCTTGTTTGCTTTTTTTTTTTTTTTTTGACTTTTCTGTCTAAATTGTATTTTAGATCTCATGTTAAGCAAAATGAGATTATTCTGAATAGAGACCAATTTTTTTTTTTTCATTTGAGTACAAGTGGATAAACCTTTACCAGCTTTAAATTACAACAGACCAGAGCCCCGATCTTTAAATGAAGTGCTTATAAAAATTTAAAGTGCTCTTTTAATTTTAAACCAATGTATGCTGAGATGCCCAGAACCCTGATCACTGCCAAATTTCACTTCCAATAAATTTAAATTGCTTTGTGCAAGGCAGAGCAATTTAAAATTATTGAAGTGCTTTAAATTCCATACTGAAGTGCCCATAAAATTTGAAGTCCTCCAATAATTTGAAATCACTCTACATGTTGTACTGCAATTTGAGCCTATTTGAAAACAAACGCCCAGGCATCCTATGCTTTAATTTGCAATGATAAGCAACGTTAGAAAATGGCTGTTAAGGATTTATGAGAAGCACTGCCCTGGGAAATGGATGAGTCACCACCCTGGAGGTCTTTTAAAAGACATGTAGCTGTGACTCTTAGCAACATGGTTAAGCAATGGACTTGAAAGTGCTGGTTTACATTTGGACTTGATCTTAAAGATCTTAAAGGTCTTTTGCAACCAAAACAACTCCATGATTTTACACCATTTCTCAGTGAATTAACTGAAAAAAAAAATAAAATAAAATGAGGCAGTATTAAAAGAAGAAAGTTATGCTTCTTTTTAAGACAATAGAATAGTAGCATCATTGTTCTGAGAGAGGGATATGTGGAGTGTGAGATTAGGAAAGTTGGTGAATATATAAATTATTCACCTCCATGACAACTATAAATAATATAGATGATTGCTGTTCAGTTGACAACATGCCAGGTACAGAGCATGAACACGTGAGATATGTCAAGGCAACATATCCAGATGTACCTGAACTGTGTGTGAAACCAAATTCTACTGTTAATGCTACAAGAGTACATTTTAGAGAAGCTTTCTTCACTATAGAATTTGCTTTAGAAAACACTTAATAATCTTAGAAGATGATGTGTACCTTCCAGGTGTCTGCACAGGATCGTAGCCTGTCTTGTTTTATGCATCTTGAACAGATTTTAGTTACCTAAGGTGTGGGAACCGAATCAGCTGAGGTAGATCTTACCTTGGACTGGGTTCCTGACATGGAGGGAATAAACCTGAGGCCTTAGGAGGCAGAGTGCTGGGGGGATGCTACTGGGATCATTCATAATTGGTCATGTCCGTGTTCGCGACTGAACCCCTGCCCTCAGATAACCCTGCACATTATTAAATTTGCCACACCCCTGAGTCATTGGATGCAGCTTCTCAGACCATGCGGTCCCAGTGAACATTAAAATCTATATTTGGGCACTCCGTGATACCCGTCCCTATTTTTTCCACCACACTCGACCCAGCTGAACCAGACAAGAGGTCCCAGAACCCTCCCATGACTCGTGGCACCCTAACAGGGCAGAACCCCACTGCGACACTAAGGAACCAGGAAATTATGATAATAGTAAAAAAGTTACAGTGGCACAGTAATAATGTCTTGGCATATCTGTTCTATATTACATTGTCAACACTTTCCAAAAGCATACATTTAGGTTAGGTTAATTCAAAGGAATTTCAAGAGAAGGTGTTTTATTTGTGAAGAGAAAAACTGTTCATTATTTGCATTAATATTCTATGAGAGATAAAACCCTTGTGACTTTGTTCTGAAATTGAGATTTTCTTCAATCAAACAGGTAGCAAAATCTATTGAATGGAGAAAAAAAATTAGATCAAATAGAATTAAAGTGCATTTTTATACAAAACAAGAAGCAAAGTTGCTGCAATCATTTTAATCTGTTGAGGAGGCTTATTTTAAGACCCACAATGAGGCAGGTAAGTCTTTACATTCTAATATACTTCCATGTAGTAGGTTTATTATTTCTTTGTGCACCAAACAAAACACTGTAATATACTAAATGTCAGTTGTCAGTTTAAACTCAGAGAATTCATTAGGATAATTAACTTTTTGTTTATAAGAAAAAAATAATGTAAAATTTTCACTGTAAATGTAATAGAAATACATTGTAGCTACTTGGAACCATACCACACACCTGAGGAAAAGTTCAGGAATTTTTGGAACTTCCTCCATGTGGAAGCAATGTTGCATAAGCAAAATCAAAACCTCACTAGAAAAAGGAAAGTTAGCATCCTTTTAAGAAACAGGTAAAACAAGTTTATTGTACGCAAAAATTAATAGGCACTTTTGAGTTGCACTTGAGTAAATGTCAGCTGCATTACATCAGTTGAGGTTAAAGAACCAGTTATTTTTGTCTAGAGAAGGCTAAGAATGTTCTCTTGCCCATACCTTACTTTATGGCTAGGTGTTCTGCTTGTGAGATGACAATTGTCTTTGTCATATATTTAAGGGACAGCAAGCCTTGTTCCATTGCAAATACAGTTTAGTTCATTTGTTGGCAACCTCAGCAATTATTTGTATCTAGGCTAAGAGGCTGAATTTCTGGGATAATACATAGCCAGACAGGAGACAAGTACAGCTCTTGGCAGTGTAGAGACATCTATGACCCTTGTTGCTTCCTTTTCCTCCTTCATGACTTCACAGGTGTGCTGCACAAAGTCCTGAACTAGATACAAGGATGCTCCCGGGTAAGAACACTGATATTTTTTTCAAAGCTGTCACCACTACTGAGAGAAATGTCAGTTAATTGTGCCCTTTCTCCTGTTCCAAAGTAAATTTTCTACAACTAGAAAAAATTAGCTCTCAGTGAATGGGCTACTGGCCTTTGCTGTTTAAAACTGCCTCTGAACATTTCTTTTAAATGAAAGAGAAAAGAAAATTCAGCATTGCTTAAGAGTGAATAAAGATAACTAAAGAATTATAAATACTTACTACTAAATACCAAAACTTCCTTTTTTTTTGAACTATTTTGCTTGGAAGAGAGATCACATTTATTCCTCCCTGCATATAAATCGACTGTGACAGGCAGCTAAGTAACAAACAGCTGACTCCCTCACTAAAGTGGAATTACATTTAATAAACTTTAAAACTGTCTGCTTTAAAGTCAATAAAAGAGTGATATTTTCCTTAACTATACAACTCATTTTCCTGAAACACAAAAGGAGCCTGAAAAAATCATTGCACAGGTTGATATCTTGTCAAAGTCATGACATGGCATTAAAAAGTAGTAAACCCCACAGATTTTGGATAGGATAGAGCAATCATCTCACTGGACAAAAGAAGACCATGAAGTCAGTGGAAGGACAGACTGATTTAAATATTTTGGGGGAAGACTGTGATAATGTCTTTCATCTTCCTGTGGGTTACCTGCTGTAAGGTACTGTTGAAGAAAGGTCTAGGAAAAAAACAAAAGAGTAGATATGCCACTGTTGGTACCACTCTGGCATCATCACCAGGCTTGTATCTTGTTTACTAGTGTTAGCAATTTGTGTCTTCAAGGTGCTTTACTTTTTAAATGGACTTAGTTTTCAAAAACTGAGCTTAGAAAGCAAGCTCCATCTTAAGCTTGTTATGAAAGAGGTTTTTCTAAGGACTGATTGTTCAAATACTTTTATTTTTTAAAATAAAAAGTATTTTTTAAAAGTAAGGATAGGAATTACCCTGTTTATGATTTTGTTTGGTTTGGGGCTTGTTGCTGTTTTGGTTTGCTTTTCTTTAATGCTTTGCTGAGTACATTAACAGTTGTGCCATTCTTTATGCTTAGCATAATGCAGAGCAAGGTTATGAACATAATAAGACAAATAGACTTTAAAGATGGTCACAGTTTATTTTGTAACAAATTCTCACCACTTAGAATTATTCTTAAACCTGACATTTTGGTGGCATTATTCTTAAACTTGACATTTTAGTGAACCACACTCACAACAGATTATATCTTCTGTTATCCAAAAATGTCTCAGTGGCTCAATTCCTAGCAGCTATCTCCCTGCTTGACTAAGCAATAATTTTATAGTTACTGCAGGTCATACCAGGCTAAAAGCAGTCATTTAGACTTTCAGTCATTGAATAAGGATATATGTTCTTGCAACACTTTATCTGTTCAGTCTAAAACAGTTGTTAAACTTTGTATAACCTTAAAGTTTCACATAACTCTAATTATAGGATTTTTTTTTGTACAGTGGGTGAGAGTTTTATATTGAAATTGCAAAAGTATGATTCATATGATGGCTGCAAATAGCACCACTTGTTGCTAGGTGAAAATCTACACTGGCAAGAGTGAGAACAAAAAGTTGATGTATGGCCAAGAGTGAGTGTTATTTCTGAGCTAATCTAGAGGGAAAGAATAGTTGAGATTAAATGGAAAAGCAGATAATTTCAAACTAACTTCAAATTTGTTGTTTTCTTTGGCAGGGGGAGGTGATGCTTGGTTTGTTCTTTTTAAATAAGCGTAATGATTTTTGCAGACAAAACAAATGTATCTCTCTCCTATCTGGTCAAAAGCACTGGGTACAGCAACACAAGGTGAATTGGTAGAAATAGATAAGAGGAAATTAGTAAAGAGATTGTGAAAAAACTATCCAATTAAAGGAGAACAGCTTTGACATTAACTTCAGCATTGGGAAGATAATAGCATTTTTTTGTATTTAAGTAGTAAATAAAATTTTCAGAGGTATTGTGACACAAATAGAAAATTATGGGTATTCATAACAGGGAGAATGTTAAAATAACATTCAAGAATGTCTGCTTTCTGAAAACTAAAGTAATCAAAATAAATGTTAAAGCTGATATCAGAAGATACTATGTTATGCATCAATGCAATTACAGATACCAGGGTTAATCTGTTAACCAGTGAAAATGGCCAAAGAAGATAGAGTTTTGCAGTTCATTGCTGACTGATGTGAAGTGCCAATATATTATGGCTGATAATAATGTAATCTTTTCTCAACAGACAGGAATACTAGTACAACTGAACATGGGTTAATATAACATCCTCTGAAATGCTGTGCATAATTCTGACTACTGACTTTAAAATAATTAGAATTCAAACCAAAACAGGTACAGGATGAATCAGGAATTTGAGTAGCTTATTGTAGTGACATTGACTATTACTATTTCTCTTAGAGGATAAAATTGCTCTTTATGTCCTTATCCAGGGGTAAAACATCATGGGAGTTGAAAATCTACTTAAATATGATATTAACCCACGAATATCCATATGCCAAAATAATATTTCTGTGATGAAAATTAATTCTATTTTTTTTGCACTGATCTATGGAAACAGCTAAATATTTCATTGTGCTAGAGCAACATGAAGTCTATAAGTCTATCAATAGTCAAACTCTATAGTTTTCCTTACTATCTTTTTTTCATAAGCATTACATTATCTCACAATGTGTAACTAAAATGGTTTTGAGATGAAAGTTCTAAAATTTAAAGAATGGTATATAAAACACATACATGGAAATGTTTAACATATTTTTCTTTCATACAAGTTATTTTTATATGAGTCAATGCAAAGCTTCTAAGACAATTTCCTGCCATTGTAAAGTATGATTTTTAGTCCACAAAACATTTTTAGAATTTCTCAGTGTAGACATAATTTTATTTAAAAACAAAGTCAAAAAGGAATTTCAATAAAATAAATATACTCTGCTTTGACTATCTTGAACGAATACTTTCCAGCTGTCATTCTTAAAATTTATATTCAACATAAATGATCAAATGAGATTTCTTCCCCATTTTTTGCTTTTACAACAAAGTTTCTGCTTCCCTCTATCCATTTGTTGCATTCTCATGTCTTGAGAAGGTACTGAGAAAACTAGGAAGGAACTAAGAGAACACAAGCAAATTCAGGAAGGAATTACAGATGGCTATGAGTAGGAAAATTGAAAGTGACTGGCTTGAGAATGAAAACAGAACTAAAAAGGAAAGGGTAAAACTAAGGTGATCAGTGAAGCTCTCTGAATTTCAGTATTTCAAATTAGACTAAATTGTTCATTTGGGTTCTTATAGTTTATTCTCTTTCTACCATAAAGTGGACATCTAGGAATGTGCCAGCACAGGTAGCTGGATGTGGGGAAACTGAATACATACATTTGTACAATATAAAGGGATATCCAATTTTAATTTTGGCTTGTATCTGTTGAATATATTGGAAAGGTTTCTACAAAATTTAATAGAACAGTGACAAAAATCTGAATTTTACTGATACACAATTACAATTTTCTGTCACTTTGGAAATTTTAGGATTTTGATCTAATTGGTGAGATTATGGGAAATTCAGTGGTTTTGATTTCAGTGAAATTTAGTTTAACTTATTTAAGACAGCATTGCTACATAAAAGGCTGGATTTTCAAGCAAGGTCACTAATGAAGGCATCTTAGTCTACTAAATATTGATGTATTCCATAGCCCATAGAATTTTCCCATAGATTCCCTTCATTAAGGTTGGAAAAGACCTTTAAGATCATAAAAGATCATAACATGCCTGTTAACCCATAACTGTCACATCCACCACTAAACAACATCCCAAACTGACACATCTGTTGCTGGCTGGGTCCTGGGAGCCTGTCTGACCCCAGCTTCTGCCAGCAAGGAGCCCAGATAGCCAGGCTGTCCCAGGGGACAGAGCCACTGTCCAGGGTTCTGCAGGCAGCCTCCAGCCAGGGTTAACCCTTGGAGCACAGGCAAGGGCTTTAAGTGATCAGCTCTTTTAGCAGTAATTTCTGCTCTGTGATGAGCTCTGTTCTGCCCAGCCAGCTCTGTTCAGGGGTTTCCCCTGCCGACGCAGACAAGAGACGGGAAGCCCATGTGGTGTTCTGCAGAGTCTTTAATGCAGGCTTCAGCAAAGGGGGCCAGTGATGGTCTAACCACTGAACTGGGTAAAAGCTGAGGTTTTTATAGGGAAGGGGAGAATCAGGAAGGGGACCAATAATCTGAGACTGGAGTAAGATGACCAATAGTTAACAGGGAGATAATATGGGGTCCTGAGGAAAGGAGGGGTCCACAGATTAGTCACACTGACCAGACAGTTTTATCTTATTTTAGGGGATTGATCCCCAGGGAGGATGCCACAGATGCCTGTCAGAGGACTGGTCCTCCTCCACACACATCCACAGATTTCTGACCGTTTCAGAGGGTGATGATTAGACCACTTATTTTGGCAGCTTGTTACAATGCCTGACCGCCCTTTCCATGAAGAAATTTTTTCCTAATATCCAATGTAAATTTCCCTTACCACAACTTGAAACCATTTTCTCTTGTCCTATTTTTTGGTTACTTGGGAGAAGACACCAACTCCTACCTCACTACAACTGCTTTTCAGGTAGCTGTACAGAGCAATATGGTCTCCTATGAGCTTCCTTTTCTCCAGGTCCCTCAGGCACTTCTCAGACATGTGCTCCAGATCCTTCACCAGCTTTGTTGCCCTTCTGTGGATATGCTCCAACATCTCAATATCTTTCTTGTAGTGAGGGACCAAGAACTGGGCTGAAGGTGTGGCTTCACTTGGTAAGTACAGTACAGGGGGATGATGACTGCCTTGGTCCTGCTGAGCACACTATTTTTGTCATAAGCCAGGATGCCATTGGCCTTCTTGTCCACCTGGGTACATGTTGGATGTCACCAGCACCCCCAGGTCGTTTTCCATCAGGCAGCTTTCCAGCCACTCTGCCCCTGGCCTGTAGGGCTCCATGGGGTTTTATAACCAAAGTGCAGGATGAAGCATTTTGTCATACAATTGGCTTTGCCCCATCAATCCAGCCTATCCAAATTTCTTTGAAGTATTGCTGCCCTCCAGCAGATCAGTATTCTCACCCAACATGGCATCATCTCTAAACTTACTAAGGGTGCTCTTGATCCCCTCATCCAGATTATAGATAAAGATATTAGAGAAAACTGTGCTGAGTTCTGGGGAAGCCCACTCATGACTGGAAGCCAACTGGAGGTAGCACCATCCATCATTGCTCTTTGGAGTTGACCATCCACACCATTTTTAACCCACTGAAGAATACACCTGACCAAGATGTGAATGGCTAGTTTCTCCAGGAGAATGTTGTGGAATACAATCAAAAACTTTGCTAAGATCCAAAGAGACAACATTCGTAACCTTGTCAGGTCACCTTGTCAGAGAATCAGAGATCAGGTTAGTCAAGCAGGACTTGCTTTTTATAAACCCATGCTGGATGGACCTGATAACCTGGTTGTTATGCACATGATGTGTGATTGTACTCAAGATGATCTCCTCCATCATCTTTGCCAGCACAGAGGTCAAGCTGAATGGCCTGTAGTTCTCTGGATTCTACTGGTTCTTCTTGTAGATGGGTATCACATTTGCCAACCTCCAGACATCTGTGACCTTCCCAGTTAACAGGACTGCTGAAAAATGAAGGAGAGGTGCTTGGTGAGCTCTTCTGCCATCTCCCTCAGTACTCTTGGATGGATCCCATCTGGCCTCATAGACTTGTGCAAGTTTATGTGGAACAGCAGGCCACTATTTCCTCCTGGATGATGGGGACTTCACTCTGCTTCTCATCTCTGTCTTCCAGCCATGGGGGCTGGGTACCCTGAGGACATCTGAGTCTTGCTACTAAGGCAAAGAAGGCATTAAGTCTCTCAGCCTCTATTTGTGACTATTTTCCCCTACATCCAATAAAGCATGAATATTCTCGTTAACTCTCCTGTTGTTGATATTCGTAAAAACATTTTTGTTGTCTGTAGTGGCAGTAGCCAGATGAAATTCCAGTTGAGCTTTTTCCCTTCAAATTTTTTCTCTCTACAATCTCATGACATCCTTGCAGTCCTCCTGAGTGAGCTGCTCATTCTTCCAAATCTCATAAATTCTCACTTTTTTCCTAAATTCCAGACACAACTCTCTCTTCAGCCAGGCAAGTCTTCTTCCCTGTGGGTCATTGTTTGGCATATGGGGACAGTCTGGTCCTGATTTTTTATCTCCTTCCCTTTCAAATCTAGTGTAAAGCTCCCACTGTAATAGTGTAAAAATATCTCTGCTAAGTCCTGAGTAAAGATCTTTTTTTTCCCTTTGAGACAGCATACCCCACTTGTTGCCATCAGTCCTGATGTTGCCTAAACCAATGTGTGATCAAAACCCCCAGAATCTGGACACTGGAATTGTCAGAAATGCACATGTCTAACACATCAGGGGAAACAATTGCTTGTTTCAATATTAAGACAACAGGTGGCAGAAGATGAAATATCTGTCATGCTGATTGCTTTGAAAGCTAAATATGGATCACTGGAATTTGGGAGGAGAATATGCACACTTTTGAAGAACTTCCACTGCCTATAAACTTTTAGAACTTTGCTGTCTGGATGAAATATTACCTCAGCCAAGTACAGACTGGAAGACATGCAGCTGGCAAGCAGCCCTGCTGAAAAGGACCTGGGAGTGCTGGTTGGCAGCAGCTCAGTGTCAGTCAGGAGTGCGTGCCCTGAAAGTCCTGAGGGCAACTCACATCCTGGGGTGCAGCAAACACATCACCAGCCCATCAAAAGAGGAGATTGTCCTGCAGTGATGGTGTGGTTTCACCTTGAGTACTTAGGAAGGATGTGAAGGTCCTTGAATGTGTCCAGAGGAGGCTAACAAAGCTGATGAAAGGGATGGAAGGAATGTCTGCTGATGAGTGGATGAGAACTTTGGGCTTGTCTATTTTGGAGAAAAGGAGGATGGAGGCAGTCCTCCTTGTTCTCTACAGACATCTGATGAGGAATAGGAGAGAGGGATGTGCTGATTTCTTTTCCCTTTTATGCAGTGACAGGGTGCATGTGAATAGCTCACAACTGCATTAGAAGAGGTCTTAGATATTAGGAAACATTTCTTTACCAAGAGGGTGGTCAAACACCAAAACAGGTTTCCTAGAGAGGTGGTTGATGCCCCATTACTGTCAGTGTTTAAGAGGCATTTGGAGAATGCTCTTGAACTCATACTTTAGCTTTTTGTCAGCTGAAGTGGTCAAGCAATTGGACTAGATGATTGTTGTAGGTTCCTTCCAGTTGAAGTATTCTATTCTATTCTATTCTATTCTATTCTATTCTATTCTATTCTATTCTATTCTATTCTATTCTATTCTATTCTATTCTAGTCTAGTCTAGTCTAGTCTAGTCTAGTCTAGTCTAGTCTAGTCTAGTCTAGCCTAGTCTTATTTTTCTTACCCTGTGTTGGCTGAGGGACAAATAATTACTTGTGAAGAATTTTCTTCTCATTTCCAGTGTAAGATATGGATAGAGCAGAGCAGGAAATTCACAGACCTGGATGCTGCTCTGCAGTATGGCAGACATCAACAAATGCTGCTTTTTAGCACTGAGTAGCACAGTTGCACACACCCGAGGAAGATGCCTGATGCCAAGGCTCTACTCTGTTTTGTTTGAATGGATTGGAAGAGAGGTTTCGTTATGGTTTGCTCTTGATGGAAAACATAAGAAATGAAAGTTATCATGTGAGAGAGAGAACAGCATAAGATTACAATAACCTTTTTTTTTCTGCTACTGGTTAAAACAGAAAAAAACTCCAACAAAGCAAACAAATTATTTTCCTACCAAAACTTGACAAGATAGGTAAAGAGGACTCATGCACTGTGTGGAAAAGCCAACAAAAAAAAATCAATTTCACTACCTATTTCCAACTGCTATGAATGATTTTTTTTTTCAGTTTTGATACCCAGCTGTGATATTTAGTAAGTGTTAATGTATCAAATGTGAATAGTTGGCTGATGGGTTAATAGATATGTCATAATTGATCTCAAAATTAATGTTCAGTTTTATAACTTTACATACATAAGCTAAGTGGGATCTGATAATTTCTTTCTATTTACCATAATCTACCTTCTGTGCATGTACAGAAAATGAAGGAAGGAGAATTCAAATACTGTTTTACTTGGTTGTTAGGTAACATTCTTGCATACCTCTGGAACTGTATTTCTTGCAATTGTCTATTGCACTTGAAATTTCAGTCTTCAGCCTTGAATAAAAAAATACATATTTGGGTTTTATTTGCATAATGTGCTTTGAAGTATTTGTCAGGGAAACTTAATGCCTTCCTGTCACTATTTCATACCAAATAACTCTCAAAATTTATTTACACATCCATTAGTAATTAAAAATATTCTGAATAGAAAAAGTATTGTTTGAAAGACAAGGTTGGCAGTGCTGGAATTTTCAGTTTGCAAATTATTTCAAAAAGTAATGTTCAATCTTTTCACAATGCAATTTAAAGAATGATTTCAAACATCATGAAACATTACAGAGAAGAGTGACTTCAAAACCCGTTGATTTTTTTTCCCCCAATTATTAATGGGTTATTACAAAGCAGCACCTCCAGAAACGACCTTTAAAAAATTACTTGCTGTCATCAATACTTCATTTTCTACATACTATTAAACTAAATTGTATTGTATGAATGAGAAAGAAAGATATGACTGTAATTCATTGACATAATTTTATGTCAAAGTTCCAAAGTTCCATTAGGAAACAATTCTGTCTTCCCTGTCCTCTTTACTTGTCTGTCAGAACACTTCCATTGGAATTAGTCTTACTATGTACCTTTCAACATATTTTACAGGACATTCAGCTGTCCTGTATTTACTGATGCACCAAAAGTAACTGGAAAAGAGATGTGTTGCTTCTCTTCAGCCTGCCAGTTCATGTAAATATTGCATCTTATTCAATGGTCTTTAAATAGCACACACAACATTACTGATTGAACTTGAGCCTAAAAACACCAAAGTTCAGCTGCTTTATCACAGTATGTCTTCTTTTTCTTTTTATCCATACCTTCCCCTGCTTCTTCATATCAGTATGAAATGACCCTAAACTAGCAGAACACCCAGTCTGACAGGATTTTTTGAGATAGTGCTGTGGTATTAGTTCTTATCACTCATCTTGTCAGCAACGAGTGTCAGAGTCATGACCAGAAGGTGATAGAGACCAAGAACAGAGAGCAGGGAAAAATTCTCCTACGCCATGGTGGCAGTCAGCTTCTGCAGTGCTCCCCTGAGGTGTCCAACACATGGCACAGCTGGAGGTATCTTCTATTGTAAATTATAGCAGGTGTCTAAACCAGCATGTGTCCCATCCACGATTATCTAGAGAAGGGGGTTAAAGCACTGTCTATTTTTACTGATTCATACCTGGGAGCTAAGGCAAATATTGCCTCCTTTTTAAATTTACAGTGTACTGTTGCTGTTGGAATTAATATAAATTTGCACACCTGAACAAAAAATAGAAACCTTCTAGAAGAGAATAATGTTGTTTTAATTGGAAATCGAAAAAAATATATGTTAAAAAAAAAATAACAGAAAACACAGGAAACAATTTCAAAATGTAAAACTCTCAACATGACATCAAATGTCAGCTTGGGACCAGACTGTGTCCATGTTGCAGTAGTGTATTTGAAACAAACCTATGCTGAATTTCTTTTCCTGAATTAAGCCAAAGGCTTTTAATATAGACAAAGTATAGAAAAATGTCAGCCACTTAATTCCACAGAAATAGTGATCAGAATGTCTGCCATTGCAATGCAGCACCAGACATGCTGTTGCCCAGTAACACCAGAGAGGACAAGGTGTCTGAGAGCTGGTGATATATGTCAACCCCTGCAATATCAATTGGAAAAAGCTGGCTGTACTACATTTCAGGGAAATAAATAATGGGCAGAAGCTTTCTCAGTGTCTACATCAGGAAAAATAAAATTATTAAAGCATTTAAGGCTAAATTTTAGTTTAAGTATATAATAAGCTATTAAAGAGCATAAAGACCATAGTCAATGTATGTATTTTTTACAAGGAAAAAAACAAATTGAAAACAAGGAAAATAAGGAATCTGGGACTATGCTGCCGGACTTCCTCTCCTCTATTTGGGATGACTGGATAACAAGCTAAGGCTAAACAGAGCTAACACTTTTTACAGCAGACCTCCGTTAACCTTTATCGGGACCATAAAAACATGAATGCCCTTAAGAAAACGATTAAGCTAAACATGTGAAGGGAGTTAAAGCTGATTTATATGGCTAGCCAATTATTCTTCCACAGCCATCATTTTCTGGCCATATATTAGAACTTGGTGAACTGCTTGAAATAGATTGTGCATTATGTTTCAGTAGAAACCTGTCTTCCATCCAAAAATACTTATTTGACAGAAAAAGACTCAAAAGCTAAATATGAGTCCTCTAGTCTTGAAACACTAGGAAGCAGCCACAGGCATATGATTAAGCTGTAGAGAAAGACTGAGTTGATACTGATGTAAGGGAAAGAGATCACAGCTTTCCTTAGCAGATCCTGAATAGCGCAGCCAGAGAGGGGGCTAACACTGAAACTAGCTGAAAAGATCAGTTCAAGATATGTATTTATATCCTGTAGGATTGTCTCTGATATCTTACAGAATCCCAGCCCTAGACAGAACTCAGAATAGACCTTGTTCACCTTTCATGATAGAAACTGTGGACAGTTAATGTAACTGTCAAAAGAAAAAATACCAGCAGAACTCATGAAACTAAGAAGGTCCCTCAGCAGAGCTGCAGGAGGGGAAGGCTCAAGATTGGCACTAGATAGAGAAAAGACAAGTTTGGGATTCCAGGTATCTTTGCAGTGAAGCAACTTCCAACCCTCTGAGGACATTTGAGACAGGGGTTAATCTCTTCTCCTAATGCAGAGTAATATGTGAGAGAAGTATATTCTGCTGATACGTGTCTTCACATTCTTAGCAGAATACTTGGCAAAGGAAAAATACTTCATAACAAGTGAATGGAAGGTCTTTAATTTTCTTATATATCTGATGGAACTATTAAATCAAGACCTCAATTTAGTTTTTACAGATATATTACTCTTTACAAATCAAAGGCAAGGTGCTGATCCAAATTCTAGTGATGCTTGCTGGAGACAATTCCATTTCTTTATCTAATGTATTTTTTTGGCAGAGAAATTATCTTGTTTCTTTGTTAAACTACTAGAAAAATAAAGAGAAGTCATGTTTCTTTTCACAGGGAGGATGTTTCCTGATTAGCTGAAGCTAATAATTACCTCTAAAATTGAACATTTTTTAAAAGTGAAGATTTTAGACCATCAAATAGACAATAAAGGCTATTTTATAGTTGTCTCTTGAAGTCTTATTGTACATACAGTCACTCTATAGAATGCTATTAATTATAATTATAAATAGGAACTCCCTATAGAATGCTTATGTGGTTTTTACAGCATTTTGGGTGCATTTTTTTTTCTTACAAAGAGAATATTTTAAATCAATGAGCACTGCAAGCTTTGGAATATGTGCTTGATTTCCATAAGTTGATGGTTACAGGGTTAGCCATACTTTTTGTGGAGGGCTGACTTTGGCTGGCTGCTGTATGCCACACAGCTGCTATATTTCTCCCATTCCTCAACAGGCCAGGGGAGAAAATAAAGTAAAAAAAAATCAAGGTAAAGGCAGGGAGATCCCTTATCTGTTATTGACATGGGCAAAACAGATTTGACTTGGGAAAAGTGCATCTGTTGACAATTAAAAGTGCCCAGCATGGTGAGAAGCAAAGAGAAATACGAGAAAACCCTCCTGACACTCACCCCTTCCCTCTTCCCAGGCTCAGCTTTGCTCCTTCCCTCCCGGCTGCTGTACCTCATCATCCCAAGTGGTGCAGAGGGGTGGGGAATGCGGAGCTGCTGTCAGTCCACAGCAGCTCCTCTCTGCTATTTTCCCCTCCTCACACTTTTCCCAGGTGTTTCCCTGGAACATTCCATGGAGCCACAGGGAAAGCCCAGCCCAGCTGTGGTCTCAGCTGGCACCGGCTGCATTTCTTACGAAATGTTGTTACCGGAAGCAGGAATTCTGTACTGAGGTTTCAGTATGTAATTGGTATGGAAGAGGATGGATACTTTAAATCTTGCAGTTGGTAAAGGCATAAGAGTTCCCACTTTTCTTGCTGTCGTGTGACTATCAAAAGGAAAAGGTGAAGAATTTTGATGAAAAAGGTGAATAAAATAATACCTGTATTGTGTTTGGACAGGAATATTGTCATGTGTCACCACTATAAACCTTTTCCAAACTGATGTTTTGCCTTGCTAATTACTGGATGCTTCAGAATAAAAGAGACTGATGCAGCTCCCTTGCAATTAACTGAATGCAAGCCTGTGATCTTATTTGAATGTTAATCCCACGTTTATTTTTTTCGTTTTGTTTGGTTTGTTTGTTTTTAATAAATAAATTTTGGATTAACATGTGCCTTTGACATCATGACAGCATAAGCATTCTCAGTATACCCATTCCCCTCACAGGTGTTTGTGTTAATAGCTTAGGATCTGTGGCTTCACATCACATCACCCTTTCAGTCAAATAATCTGTATTCACTTGAGCGACTCCACTGCAATCAATTTTTACTGACCTTTTTCTGCCACTGTCTGACTTACTGGACAGCAATTCAAACTTTTTAGATGGATTCCCTAGACTAATTTCAATTCTGGATCCTGAAACTGAGTACAGTTTTCCTGTTTTGATGTTTTTCATGTGGAAGTACTGTGCAGGATAAGTGCTCAGGTCTTCTAGCACTTGTAGGAATTATGCTGACTTTTGGTAAAGAAACTTATTTTTTCATTCTAAAATAACAGCACTTGAAACAAAAAATAAGCCAGAAAACTTAATAAAAGAAAAAATATAATATATTTTTGTGGCAAAGATATTAATATATTTTGATGATCAACATGTTACTAATACATTGAATGTTAATGACATGATTTCTTTATATAATTATGACTAGAAAAAACAGAGAAAAGTAGAATATGTTACTGCAAGCCAATTAGGCAGAAAGTGAATAATCTGGGAATTTGGGAGACGTTACAATTAGCACAAGAAACACAGAAATCACTGTGTTGGAAAATGGCACTGTGACCCCACTGAATCTTTGTCCTCTTCCCACAGTCCATCTCTGTTATACAATGAGTATACAATGGAAAACTCTTTTCAGGGGGTTTGCTTTTTCTACCAATGTAACTGATCAAACCTTATTTACTTTCCTTGTGAATTAGAACACAAGTCAGCCTTCATCATCACCCTGGATATTTTTGGAAAAAATAAATTCATGGCACACATTGATCTAGTGGTTTGTCATTAACCTCTCAGGTTCTAGCATCCATCCATTTGCAGATTTTCTAAGTTATAGACTGCCTCAGAATCAAAAGCCCTATCCTTGAAAATGTGTCTGATAACCTTTTTAATATATTTCTATGATATGATCCCACTACAACCTTTGGCTACTGGTTTCAGAAATCCCATGCATGGGAAAAGAAAATAATTTTTAGCTTCTTACACATTTTTAAACTTTTGACTTATATTGGTATAATGTTTTTATTTTAACAATGCAATATTTAAATTATGATCTCATATTTGTGTTCTCTGCACCACACTTGATTTAACAGATATTTATTAAGCTCTTAGTGATCTCTACTTCTGTCCTTACTAATCTCCATCTTTTTTTCTCAAAAGCTAAATAAACTAGGACTCTTCAGTGATTCTTGTATCAGAGTTACTCCTTAGATCCAATGACATATGTTGATTTTTTTTTTGCCTGAACTTTTTTCCCCTAAGGTTTTGGGTTTTTATATGTCTAATATAACTATAGGTTAAACTGTAATTAAATCATATAATTGGTGTATTGCTAATGCCGGACATGGAAAAACTAAAATAATCTTGCTCCTTACAATGCTTTCTACATTGAGACATGTTTGGAAATGTTTTGGGTTTTTTTTCATGGTAGATCCATTGTTGCTGAGACTTCAATTTATTGTGCTAAACAGCTGTGAATTTCACTTCTGCTTAGAACTAGCTTATTTCCTTTGTATCAACAAACATTAAGGGATCAGTTCTTGTTTGGAATACATATTTCTAAGGCCAACTTGCATACTGCTATTCCTTTGAAATCTCTGTGTGACTGAAAGAATAAAGGAGCCACTATTTTGAACTATAGTTCAGAAAAGCAGTATTATCAAGTGTTTGTTTGCTAACAAACAAACCAAACACCTGGTAATATTGTGGTAACTATTCATTGTTATGATAATTGCCTATTGTACATAGGATGGAAATCTAGAAGTACCAGACTTGCAGAAAGTTTAAGCAGAAAGAACTCTGTGTCCCCACAATAGTTGAAAAGTGTTTTGAATGAATACCAGGAGAGATTATGTCCCTGGAAGGAAGCAGATGACTATTGAGGAATTCGGTTTCACTGGGAAGACAGACTTGACAGCAATAAGCAAGAAACTTGTTAAGTTGCCTTCCCAAAATTGTATTTCTTGAGTAGTATGACAGAATTGATTATGTTAACAACGTGAAGATATTGAATAGGACCTGAATTAAAAGCCAGCAACTGGAACTTTTCATGGGAAAGAAAATTCAAAAAACAAAACTAGATGAGAAGCTTTGGATCTCATCTTTGTTTTGCAAACTAAACCTGTGTTATTTTCATCTGCTTTTTCTTTGTTTGCTTTTTAACACTTCCTAGTAATTCAGGAGAAAGAAGAGCAAAGATTAAGGAGACTGTATTTCCCACAGAGTTTTTGTAGGCTGACTTGTTACAGTGATCATGGCCCAGACCAAAATTTTTCCCATCTATCTGTTTATAGAAAAATTTCTTCTTAACAAGCCAGAAAGTCAAAAAATAAGGAATTAAAAGCACCCCCCAAAACATGGTTTCACTCGCTCCATCATTCCTTGCTGAAAAATTGGACTTTTCATGTAATTGAAAAATAGAATTCTCCTCATAATTTCAGCACTTATGTAATCTGCTCAGGACTTACTCGAATCCAGATGCCAATCCTATTTTAAGTCTCTGCTCCAATCTAGACAACGTGTCTTTTAGGCTAATGTTCTTATAGGAATTAAGGAGTGTAAAGGATGGATAATGACAGCCCCAGCTGGCAAAGCACACTCCTTCAGTGCATGTGTTCTAGAGTCTCAGAAGTCCAACGAGACAAGAGCAATAATGAGCACACAAGGATAACAACAATAATGAGGTGTACAGGGAGATTTTGCTAGAACTAAGCCCTAAAGAATCACTAGGTAATAGCAAGCACACCAGTACCATAAGTGTTAGTTTCCTACCTATAAATATTTTCAAAGAACTAAACCATTTTGAAGTCCTTATATTAAAATAACTAAAGTTAATCTTTAATAAATGTATTACTATTTCCTGAATGTTGACTAGTAAAGGTACTGTACAGATCTGTAGTGATTATCTTATTGATCTTGTTGAAAGGTAATAATCCTTGAACCAAGACATTCCCATTTGAAATAAGGCTTGTTATCCTGTTTAATTTTAAAATAACAATCAGGCTTGGTAATCTTTCTCGATATTGCACAACTAACAGAATCTAAAAAAGGTTCATTTGCAAACTATATGGATAAAAGTTTGGGCTTCCCTCTGCTGTATATTTAGCTGACAGTGCTTAGGCATTTCTGTTTTCTACATTAATATTTTTTCAGGACATATTTTAAAAGTGTTACTGTTCAAGAAACCAGTGCAAAAACACTTCAGGGATCAATATTTATCCTGCATTAAGATATTAAAAATCTTATATAATTTCCAATTTTAAAAGATAGTACAAAAGTAGTTATAAATTGCATGCTATGAATGACAAACTACATTCATAAAGAATTTTCTTTTAAACATTTCTTGTTTGAGTCCACAGGGAAATTTTGTGTTTAGAGGTGTTTTTCCTTGATCACATTGGAGTACCTCAGAGTAACTATATATTGAAAATCTCACTCCACATTCATTATTTTATAAATGTAGACTAATAAACATATAGTGAGAGGATTGTTTAATGAACATTATAACACTAACAAAAAGAAGCTCTCATTTCTAGTATTCATGGTAGAAAAGCATTCTACTTAATACAATTCTTTAATTAAAAAAAATATTTTAAGTTTCACTTTTTTATTTCTTACAGTTTGTACTTAGGCAACTGAAAATTTTCTGCTAGGTTTTGAGACTAGTAGCTGAAAAACTCAGACATTGGCACAGGAAATGCTTTTCTGAATCAAACTAATAATTTTGCTGGGTAGTGTTTCACAGTAAAGCTCAAGAATCTCTGCAAGACACAATTAAGACATAGCATTTCCAGACAGAATTTCCCCCCAACTCTTGACAGTTAGAGGTCAGTCTGGCCTGAAATACAGGGATTTATATCTTTCCCTTGGGTCCATTACTTTGTACATGGTTAGAGAGCTGGAAATGGAAGTTAAAATTCATTCGAACTCCTGTGTGGGATCAGTTAGAATTCTTAATTATGTTGGCCCAGATCCACAAAAAGATCCATAGGATGTAGGTGCTCAAAGCTGTCACATACTCTGCAAAACATTTAGGTGCCTTAAGATCCAGTTGCAGCATTTCAAGTTAGTAAATTTCCCTGAAGGATGTTTCTTCTGCCCTGATCTTTGTTGGGTGTCATTACAGGTTTGAGCATCTTCTCTTCCTGTATCACAGGTGGAGCTTACAGAACTTGGTTGTAAAATTCTGGATAGAATTTATGTGGTTCAAATTACATGACAGATATTCATAAAATTTACAGAAATAATAATCTCTTCTATTCCTATTCTGCTATTGAAAACAATTATATGTCTTCAGGTATTGCAAGTATATGATTAGTTTTATGAAAGTTTTATTTGGAAGCACCATAAAGAAATAAGGGGAAAAAAATGCTGTTCAGCAAATTGTTCCCTACAGAAAAAGTCACTCTTGTGTTTGGATAAGAAAACATTTGAAGTCATGTCCTCCATTGGCTTGAACGGGCAGTATTCTGCTTCACTTCAAGAAACCATTTCCATTTTGGTTTAGATCAGACAAAACCCAGGGTTTCAGCAATGTTTCAAAGTACATTTCCTAGAAAAGTCATTTAGTCTCTCATTATGCCCTTCAGTAGCCTTGCTGATAGGAAATTGAATATATTTTAGAGAGACAGTAACAGGTTGAAAAAGTATTAGCCTCCTACATATGAGAGTGATTGAACATTGCAAATTCTTACAGTAATAACTACAGAACAAGAAATTTTATTTAATTTTTCTTTTCATTAAAAGAAAACTTCTATAGGAGTGCAGTAGGTCTTTGACCTGTGGTAGAATGTGGAGAGTGAGCCATGCAGAAAATTAATTTTATCTTGTAGTAGTATTGCCATATCCTAATGTTGCTAAATTTTGATAATTTTCTAAACATGGACAATGACTCAGGTTTAGAAAGAAGATATTGTTTATTCTGCGCAGGGTGTAAGGCAGAAGTTTTCCACAAATTGAGCATGCCAGTGAAGAAAAGAAAAAGAATACATGCAATAAAATTTACATAAACCCTCCTATCTAATACATAATCACAATCTACTAATACAATAATTTAGTTTGGGCTACTTTGTGCAGTACCTCTGACTGCATCTGCATGGGCCTCTTGGGGGTCGTTTTGGGAGGTGCCCCCCTACTCAGTCTCAAGCAAAGTTCAGTTTAGGATGTGCAAAACACAAGATTGTGTTCCAAATAAGATGTGATCTGCAGCTCCAGACTCACTTCTTGAAAAACTGCCAAATAGGACATAAAATACAAAGATTTCCATAAACATTAAGCAGCATCTGCTTAACGCACATGATAACATCTGTTTGCATTTAAAAGGGGGTTTAAAGGTGAGAGTGATACCATCAGATTACATTTTCAACAAAATAAAAGGACAGGACTGAGAATTCTGCTTAAAGACATGATTAGGATGTTCCTTTTCTTAAGGAATATATTACTTGCAGATCTAGACATAGGCACAAGATTTATCTGCTCTGTAGGAGAGCAGGATTGAATGCATCTGCATTACTTTTTATCATGACCTCATAGTACTTATACCTCTAGTAAGATAATATCTGTTTTCTAGAAGTTGAAAGGTGGTGACTAGGCAATTCCAGGGAGTTGTTTCAGGGAGTGGGGGAATCTGCCCCATCCTGACCTCATTGCAGACTGCGTGCATGTCTTAAAAAAGTGGGACTTAGAAGGACATACTGTTGCTTGGTATAGTACATTGACATTCCTTGCTGTCTGTTTGTGTTTGTTAATCACTGTTCAGTGTTCTTATAGCTGCTTTATATTCCTGTGCTGTGTATATTTAGTGGTATATTTGTGCACTTCAAAAGCACATCTTGTACCCAGAGTCAATGAGGCACCAAATGAATGAATTTCATGTCAAAATCTACAATTACCTTGTCCATCTCTAGACAGACAATGGGCAAGATTTTATAATTAGAAAACCTCATTTCCTCTTCTGGTTTTTATTTAAATCATCCTAGCTAATGCCTGGTATGAATATTCTCACAGACATAAAATGCAAAAAACAAATCACACTTTTTTTTGTATTTTTTTTCTTTTATTAAGGTAGCTAAAGATTTAACTGCTCAAATTTTCACTCATAACTTATTTTGTACCTGAAATTTTACCTGGCATTCACCTGGGAAAATAAAAATGTAAATATGCAAATTGTTGTTTGAAAAGGGTCAATTTCTTTATAGCTGTAGCACCAAAATAAGCATTCAGTATGAACTCCGGTCTTGCTCAAAAGAAGAATCTTTTTAAAAAGTAAGAATTAGATATGTAAAATCAAGCTATGTCTGATAGACTCCTTCATAAAAATTCCAGCTCAAAACTCATCCATGAGTGTCTTACAAATAAAGTCATCCTGGATATTTTTAAACTTAAGGGCTTTGAAAGCTTGAGATATTGACCAGATAAAGCATTCCAATTTTTACATACTTACTGTGATGAAATTGCTTTTGAGCTCCTTCCCCTTATCTCTCATCTTATCTATTTGCTTTGAGAAGATGTGCTGTAAATCAGAATAATTTATTTATTTAACATTTATTAGCTTGTGGGCTTGTTGAATGTTATACTAAAGGCAGTACTATGAATCCGAATAACAAATTAGTGCCCCTTCAAATCTGATATGAATACGATGCTGACAATTTTCTTCAAATAAATTATGAATTTTAAAACCAAACTCAAGATGGTTTAATAGAAGAGGATTGCTAACTTTAATAGTTTGATTATCCAGATGGCATATATTTCAGTTCATTTTCTTTACATGTACAGCATTGACAATAACAAAAAATGAGGCTTTCTACATCAAAGCATTTTGGAAAATCTAGGAAATATGATGTTTAAATAGGATGATAATGTTACTGAAACCCAAAATAAATCTGCCACTGAACTATTATTCACTGTCTTTCTCATTGTTACATGTTTCAAATCTGCATTATCTAACATTTTCTGTCAATTGCAGAGAATACATGTTTTAAAAGAATGACAGGATATTGATATGTAAGAAAATTATAGGTGACAATTCCCTCTACTTTTAAAAGCAGTCTTTCTCTCAAATATTCACAAGAAACAAAGTATATACAATGGTAATTCTTTAACAAAGAATGTTGTTCATAAAAAAATATTTTTATGAAGAAATATTCCAGTGTGATTACTAAAATTATTGAATAGAAGTTCAAATTTGAAGGTTTACAGACTACTGTTTAAATTAATGTTTCAGAAATGAAAAATAAAGATTCACCTAAAGCACCATCTATCTAATAGAGAAGATAAATATTGCTCATCGTCTTCTGTAAATAAATTATCAGACAGTTGCATACACCTTTTTGAGACAGTACAGGATTCCATGAGCAATTTTGTGTACTTTCTGTTCTTGTTTTCCTGTAAAATTGAGAATTTTTAAAATTAAGCTCTTTGATACGATAAGATTATATGGAATCTGTATATATTTGTTAATAAAAGTTGTTTTAATTATAAATATTTGTCACTGGGTATGTTTATTCAAAAAAACACAAGATCTAAGATGATTTACAGAAGTTTTGCAATACTTTCAAAATAGATAGGCAATATTGGTTCTAGCCTATGGAACATAAGCCCTTTAGACTCAAGCTCCACTAGAGATTGGTAAACTATCACAATTGACTTCTGAGAAAGAGAAATAGGCCAGACCAAATACTGTGAAAAGTTTGTACATATCCCTCCATTATCTTAGGGGCAAGAAGCATCTTTCCAGTGGGATATGGAATGCAGCACTTGCAAAAGACATTGCATTGATTTGAGAGTTGAAACAATATTATTTTACTTCTCTTGACATTTATTCATGGGTACCTAAATACTCTGAGTGCTTGAAAGCAAACAAATGGTATATAAAAATGAGAATACTCAGATCTGTGACATTTTAAATTCAACAGCAATTTAATAGATGGTATACAATGGAAGAAATGAAAACCTCTCTATTTTGGGCCAGGCCATAGTTCAATCACTGTCTGTTTGACGGTATGAGTTAAAAATGGCCACTCTAAAGAAAGTTAACAGGCTACTAACAGGAGGCTTCTTGTGTGGTCCCAAAATATCCAAGCTGATTTTCTTTTTCTTTTAATGTACAAGGACATTTCTCATTCAAGAGTATATAGATTACATGCTTTTACATAGTTTTGAAATCAATTGCTTCATATTTTCATTAGGATAGAGTTTAGGATTAGGTGCTTATGACATTTGGGGCATAGATTTTTCTGCTTGTATTTTTTTTGCCAAGCTGATGAAGAAACATGCATGCTATCACAGACTCATGTCATAGTTAAACACAGTTGTGTTTTAAAAATAAGATTGGTGGACAGGAACAGAATGTTCCTTATAGCTATGGATCTTTGATTTAACAAAAATATAACGCAAACTACTTCTCATAGGCAGAGGTTGTAAAACCATTGTTCTATCAGGATTGTTCAAGAATTTTTAAAGTATGAAACACACATAAAAATGTGTGTTTCAAAGTCAAAATTGCATTGAAGGTATATAGGTGGATTATTAAGTTACTTTACTCAGTAGCATTATTATCTACCAGACCTTTCTGACTGGAGATTTAAAGGTCAATGTGTTAAGTTTAGGAAATTTTCAACATGTTAAATAGACATTAGTTATCTTCCTGTATGTGTGTTTGTGGAGGATTTCCTTGTAGCCTTTTGCATGGTTTAAAATAAAGTTCCTCAGTATCAGAAAGTCTACCAATATTTCTGAACCTTCCTGGTTTCCTCTGAGTGTCCACTGTGCACTTAAGTTTATATGTAACTCATGATTTCAAGGAAAAAAATCTGAGGTCTGTTGGTTATATTAATAACTTACATTTATTACCATGGTTGATCAGCATAGTGCTGTGACCTGACCTTTTCCTTTTACTTGTTTTTCAGAAGGGAAGGAGTGGGAACACAAACTTTTTTTTGTCTACTGTTGGATAGAAATTCTCTTGTTATTTGGGCAGTATTTCTGTACATTACTCATATTAAATAATTTGTTGGGATTTTTTCCTCTGAATTATACAGTTAGCTGATCCCAGTAATTTCTTTATCTCAGCCAAAGGCTTTCCACATGTTTCAGAAGCGTCACTATGATATTTTGTTATTCCTAATTCTACACAGTCAGTGTAAACTTCTGTCAAGAAAATAAATCATTATGAAGAACATCTTGCTTTAAATTTGCCTATGTATTTTAAGTACTTTCTACTTCTACATTTTCAGTTTAAAGCATGTCTGCTACAAAACCAGAAATAAATAGGGCCTTTTTATCCTCTTCTTCTGAACAATAAAATTGGAAGTACAGCAAAATTTACTCATAAATTATCACACTTTGCAGTTGAAAGTCTATATAATGTGGAATTATACACTAGTATCCATTCCTGAGTGTGGTGAAATATAAAGCTAGGAGATACTTTGATCACAGAAACACCAATTTATAAAATTATTCACAAGTACTTATTACATCTTAAACTCCAAATTCTAATTCAAGCTTAGTTCCAAATTTAGAAACTTCACAGAGAGCACAGTATCAGAAAAAGGTACTTAAATAGTTTTATGGTTACTCCACGGAACTCTGGAAACTTCCTTCTCTAAGCTTATGTATTTGTGTACAAAGTTTACAAGTCACTTTGATAGGGTAGTTGTGTGGCTTTTAGTTGTGTGGTAGTTGTGTGTGATGAAAAACTGAAGTTTTTTGGTTCCATGCCTGTCTCTTGAGGAATCCATATGACTGAAATCCAAAAATACTAATCTGCCTAGGTGAGATAGAAGATGATACTGCGGATAAGATACAATAAAATAACATACTATAAATCTGCTTAAATGTGTATTTATTGATATCAATTAAGTGATTTAAAGCCTGCTTGGTAGGGTGATGAGTACTATGGAATGGCCAAAAGCAAGCTATATCTTACAGATTTAGAAAAATCAGGGATTATAACTTTTTTGTGGTTTCTTTCAGAATATGGAAAAAAAAACAACAAAACAATAGAAGAGGTTGTGTGTGAGATTTATGTTTTACATCTTCAGGACTTCCATGTGAAAAAGGACCCACATTAAAAAGGCAGTAGAAATGAATGTCAGAATGTATGGAGAAGGTGGCACACCTGAGACCAAGATGAGGAAAGGAAGTGGAATACCCACAGGGTAAGAAGTCTGAGCCTGCAAAAGAAGGAATTAGACAATTGCTATGGCAGCCCAGCCAGGGTGGAAGAGAGGGTGGCTGTAGAAGAACACCTGGGAGGAGGTACCTCTCCATGTAATAAGTGCCTCCAATTGGAGCCCAAGGTCATGTGTGGCTCACACACACTGAACTTCCACACGAATGTCTCCAGGCACACACTGCTATTTCTTTGTGCTTTCAGAAATAATGTAGTCCTGTCATGCTTCTGCTCTTTGCTTTCTCACAGCTAGGTCACAGGGCCTTATCTCATCTATGAAGAAAAGTCACTGTATTTTTGGATCAAATAAAGTCTAACTAAAATAACACAGGGTTAACTGAGCTAGAACTATTGCACACTCATTACGGTGAGAAGGGACTAGAAAAGGAGTACATAAACTCTGACCCTGACTGCTTTATTTCTTCTTGTAGATTGTTCTGTAGAGCCTTTTTGTGTGAGTGGCTTATCCAGTACTTGAAAACATCACCTTTTACACTTAGCTAGAGTGGAATTTCTTCAGATTGTTGTGTGTATAGGATTTACTGAGAAGTCTGTTTTTTACAGCTTACAGTAATGCACAGTGGGAAGTAGAAAAAGAGAAAAAGTTTATGTATTTCACAGAATCACAGAATAGTCTGAGCAGGAAGGGACCCACCAGGATCATCAAGGCAAACTCTTCAGTGAATGGCCCACAAAGGAATCAAACCCACAACCTTGGTGTTGTTAGCACCATGCTCTAACCTACTTGAGTTGTTACGGACAAGAACAGGGAGAGGTTGTCACTTTTCAGGCTAGTAAATCTAAAGCTATGAAGCCATGGTTCATATTAATTCTTGTGGTAATTTTTTTTTCTTTTTTTCTTTTTCTTTTTTTTTTCTTTTTCTTTTTTTTTTTTTTAAAGACAGTAATGTCTATGAATTGCCAGTCTAATTATTTAATTTTTTATTCCCAAGAAGAGCTATCATTTTCTATGGTAAAACACAGGTGTTTTAGCTGAGGTGGGCTGGGGAGGACTTGAGATGAAAATGGATTTGGAATCATAAACGATGCTCTTCTACAATGACTACAGGGTCAGAAAGAAAATATGGAAATGTCACGTTAATCTGTGCTTTAATTGCCAAATCAAAAAGCTTACAACATACCGAAGTTATTTTCATTTTAAAGTAAACAGAATTATCATCTACTGATTCAGTTCTGCTTAAGAAAGCTTCCTTTTCTTGACAACTCTCTGTACATTAGACCCTAGAGTTTTGTGGTTGTCTATGTAGGGCATGTTCTTCTGGTTTAAAGGCTGACAAAATATTTGTAATTTGGCTTTGTAGAAGTCCTCATTTCTGCCAACCAGGAAAATTTACATTTAAGTGTTTCTCACAGACTGCTCAGTGCAGGTCTTCTTTGGTGATTCCCATGCACCATTATGTTTCTCTAAAAAAATGGGAGTGATAAAAGCATCATTCACTGGTGATGTGAGTCCATGTGCTGGTATGGATTACACACCGAGGCTGAAAGCCTCACTGTTACGATTTGGGAGATAAGAAAATCGAAATATAAACAGAGATTAAAAGAATCTAGTGTCCTAATCCCACCCTGAAATGTTTCTCTTTTTGTCTCTGTAGCAAGGATTGCTCAAGACTCAGCACAATAGCATGCAACATACTCCTGGAAAGCTGTGATTTTTTGTATGACAATCAGTAAACCTAATCATCACTCCTATTTGACTTGCTGTCAAGGTATTTTAAGGAGTAGCTTAAAATTTGCTCCTTTCTGGCCTCAGCCGAGTTCATGTTACAGTTTCTAGTAATTGCCAGTAGCACTTGGATTGTAGTGTTCATTCCATTTTGTGCCAAGACAGATACAAGCTATATGCTGATAATGTGTGGGTAAGACAGCACTGTGCTCACATACATACATAAAAATCTTAGTTGTTAAAAGTCTCTATGAATTATATCTTTTATTCAAACTGTGAGCCAGAGCTCTGACCAGAAGCTGTGTTAAAACACCCAAAGGCATAGGAACAGAAAATTCTCTGTGTTTTTGTTGAGGTTCTGCTTCATACGTGCAGTTCATTACTGCTCACTAGTCAGTCATAAGACATTAATAAAAGCCCAGTACAAAGGGAACATTCCTTGATCCCCAGGATTGTTCGCAGGGGTTAAGCTTTTTATAATGCTGCAAAGGCCAATCATTTAAGAAACTTAGATGCTCAGTGTCATACTTTTTTTTTTTTTTCTGTGGTACAAGGGAATTTTGTATGTCAGTGGCCTAAAAATATATGACATTGTATAAGACTTTGGCAAGCTAAATGCTTATTACAGAGGAATTTAAAATTAGTGTTTAATGAATGAACACTGCTTAAATATCAGCTTATGGCATTGTAAATCAAGGTTACTATGCTTAGGTCATGCAAGATTAGGAGCTGTAAAAGTGACCCTTTATCTCAGCGAAATAATAATTTTAATTTCAAATGGTTTTATTTGAAATATGGTTTATGGGCTGTAAGAATTAAGGGCCTCCAGGCCTCATAGCCATTATGAAGGGAAGGGGAAGTTAAGAGTATATGCAGCCTGGTGTTCCCAAAGCTGAACTTGCTTTGAGCACGAGGTTGGGAAAGAGTCCCTTCTAGACTGAATTATTCAGTCTTTCTGTAATTCTATAACATAAAATAAAGTACAGAAACAATACTTAAAACTTCAGTGAGATTCTTTCAACATACTCTTTTAAGTCATCTGAAAACATAATTTTTACCTGTAACATTTTTCCTCAGTCTTGGAATTAGTTCAATGTATATATTCATATAGATAATATTTATGTCTTCTGAATTGATGAGAAAGCATTTAGAGACAGGAATCTCATTTTGATTGACCTACAATTATTCAGAAAGAAAGAAAAAAAGGAAAAAGTTAATCCCAAGAACCCATTATGACACTAAATTCATGGCTTATCCCCCAAATCCACCATTAAAGATTATACTAAAATCTAAACTGTACAGAAATTTGTATTTTCTGTGAGTTTATTTTTCCCATTTTATAGTAGATAATTTTAAAAAGTAAACAAAGAAACTAAAAAAAAAAGGAAAAGGAAAAAATGCCATGTTTTGGGACTTGAAATTCGTTTGCTATTTCTTGCCATGTTGTATTTTTCTAGTGTTGATAAAGGAAAATAAGTAGATTCTATGCTGCTCACATCTACATTACTATGCACTTTACGCAGAACTAAAATTAGTTCTAGAACTGAATAAATATAGCAAGAAAAGGAAATAATAAATGGGAAATCCTATGCTGCAGTATTTCTTCCAGTTCCTAATCTCCACAAATAAAGGCCCAGGAAAAGAAAAGATCACTGAGAAATTATAGAGAGTAGTATAAGCTTTCAAGGAAGGGAAGAATCCGGCATGCAACATGAAAGATATTACTAGAATCACAGAACCATTTAGAGTGGAAAAGACCTCTAAGATCAAGCCTAGCCTTTAATGAAATGCCACGACATCTACTAGATCATGACACTAAGTGCCATTTTCAGTCATTTCTTAAAGACCTCCAGGGATGGTGACTCCACCACCTCCCTGGGCAGTCCACCCCAGTGTTTAACAACCTTTTCCATAAAGAAATTCCTTCTGATGTCCAGCATGAACCTCCCCTAGTGTAGCTTGAGGCTATGTCCTCTTGTCTTGCTGCTAATTGCCTGGGAGAAGAGGTCGACATTCACCAGAAAGGGAAAAAATGTCATAGGAAACAATTTTCAGTCACAACATGCGAATCTTCTCTGGCAAGAGGCAATGCAGAAGAAATATATAAATAAAATCAACTTGAAAATATATAAAAAACAAGTCAAATAAAGGAATGATAAAGTGTAAAATACCTCCTTTTAATATGTTGTCAACAAACAATCTTTCCCTTGTCTACTTTAGCGCATCATACATTTACTTACTGCTTTTATTATTTTGTCTTCCTCAAAGAGTTTTAATAGGCTCTATTGAAAATACAAAGACTAAGTAGTAAACTACTAAGTAGTAAACTAAGTAGTAAAGCTACATTCTTTAGTACCAAAATATCTGACTTGAAATCCAAAAATATTTACTTGGCACAATAAAAATGTTACTTTAGCAGAGTCCATGCTTGCCTATTTGCTGCCATTATGAAACTTCTGCTCGTAAAGGAAATGATCCTTTCCATATGATTTAAATCAGAAGGCAATAATTTCTTTCATCATCTCTGGATGCAGAAACTCAGACAAGAATATGAATTGTTGGTTCTGATTTTCTTTGTGGCTTGAAAAAGACATGGTAATATATGTTTCTAAACATTTTCATGAAATCTTTTTTTACAAAGGAGATACAAGTTTTTGTTTCCTTCCCTTTCTGCACATTTTAAATATGTAAAGCCGACACTGTTTTTCACTAATGCTTTGAAGCCTGGGGTTAGATTTGGAAGCCAAGCCAGCTGAATATGCTTGTCAGTTGGCCAACATTGTCTCCCTGAATATTGAGTACCAAAGATATAATAATGTTCTTCAACTTAATGACATCAGAAGCATTGAATTGAAGGCAGTGTTGTTGAAAGGCTAGATATATTTATAATGAATTTATGCTGATTGAAGTATCACTGAGAAGCCTTCCTTTTCCACTTTTCACTGAACTGTGCTTTTGCTGCAAATACACTGTATAAAAATCTTATTTTTCTATGTATTGGGAGGATTGTAAATTGGGATTTTTGTAATGGGGGATTGAGACAAGGGGAGATACACTTCACTGCATCTGAAAACTTTCTAAAAAGCATTTTATTCCTTAAACAGTTATTATTAATGCAATCAAACTCTTATTATTAATAAAAGGTAAGTATTCACACAGTATAGTCACCCACTCACTCACTCACTCATGCATGCACTCTCACCTCCCCTTGTAGTTACCCTATTGGAGCTGCAGCTGGGGACAAAGCCCAGCTCTTTCCTCAGGAGCAGGGGGACATACTATTGTCACCTGGATTTTTGGCAGGAGTTTAGGCACTCTTCAGAGTGATGTTTATTTCATTACGTGTTTCTGTAATTCTGTAGTCTTCCTCTGCACAAGTGCTACTGCAGTCTTGGATGTGGATGGACTTACATGACCTTTTCTTGATGTCAGGCATGTTTTAGTGGCCTTCTACTGTCCACTACAACTCTTCCTGTCTTGACTGTATTGATTCTTGCTTATCCAGCAGGACTCGTAGTTGCCAGATGTTGTCCATGAGCCTGTATACTCACTCCCTACTCAGCATGTACTTTTCCTCTTTTCAGACCTTTGTTTCCTGGTAAATGTTTCCCAGGACAAGCCTACTGAAATTTATGAAAGCTGTTCATACAAATGGATATAAAGAGGGACTTTCTGACAGTATCAGTCCCACATATCTCTAAAAGTTTTGCCTGTTTCTTGTCTAACTTCAAAAGTAATTTATTTTTGTTAAATTTCATAAAACTGCTCTTCAGTTCAAAGACTACTGTCAGAGTACTTAGTACTAGATTCTCTAAGTTCTTTTCCGATTCAGTTGTTCAGATTACTTTCCTGCTCCCCACTCCTGCAAATGACTCTAAATAATTTCTTCAAGATTTAGCCGTAAAAATCCTTCAAATATTATTCACTTTCTTCTTAGATGTCTCTTACCTTTGCATAGCCAATGAATAACCCTCCTTTCTGTCAAATTTCATAATATTCACTGCAATAGATTTTTTTTCTTAGTGTATCTCTTCACATTGTAAATAACTGCAAAATCACAAAGTGTCAGCAGTGAACAGAAAATTGTAGGCAGCTCTTCAAAAATAATTTAGTAACTATTTGATCTCTTTCAGTCTTTTGATAAAACTTATCTTCCTCTCTCTGCTCCCCTTTAACACTCAAACTTGCAACCTTGTTGTTTTGACAGTGTGATCTTTTTCCCCCAGCCCAAAGTTACATCCCATCCCTCAACACAAGCTGTTCCCATCCTACACATATTAGAGTTAAGTGCTCTGGGGTGTAGATTGAAGAAGGTCAGGCACTGCCATAGGGAGCTCCTTCATATTTAGGCTGCAACCAACCATCTCAGCACAGAGCTCTAGTGTGTTACTAAACCCACCAGGGAACAGATCAAGATTTTATATATCCTAGAAATACATAAAAAACCCTTCGTATCTCCAGAAGGCTCAATAAAAAATTAGGTTGATTGCTATTATCTTTGGTCTGTAGTATGTGAAGTGCCATTTCACATGAACAGCTTTATGATCGTTAAAATAGGACCATTGTTGCTAAAGTAAAGTAAGCTGAGGGGCTTTTTAGGGAATGTAGTAGAATGTATTCACTGCTCAAAAATATCTCTTCACGAAAATGTATAATAATAGTGCTTGGAATATATCTGTCCTCAAGGTGTTGCAAATACAGGACAGACATAAAATATATTTATTGTTCTTACCTTTCAGATAATTAAAAAATATGGAGGAAACAGCTCACTATTAGGACAGTCACTGCAAGCTCTCAGGATATTTATCAAACAATAACATCTCCTGCTCAAGCACCTCAATAGCTCTTGCTATCAGGATCCTTTTAAAAATAACGAGATATTGCAGTTGTTACAGGCACAAGAACCTGGAAATCTATTACATAGAGAGGCTTCAGGGTGAGAAAAATGGAGGCATGATAAATATAATGGCTTTGAAGCCATAACAGGTTTTTATTTGCCTGGTTGCATTAAAGAAAATGATGTAAAACTGTCACATTTGAGTTTCATATTGTTAGAAAACTTTAAATTTAGAGGTTTTTTTCTTTAAAAATTTTGCATGAAAACTGATTGCTCTTGTAAATAGTAAAGCTGTTAACCTTGGAAAGCTGAAGTCTATTTACAGAGGGGAATAGATCAGACATTAGCATTTGACACGTTAATTGACTAATAGTAGTGACATTACAGATTCATCTTTAATGTCATTCTTTGCTCTTGCAGGTTGTCATTGTTCCCTTGAAATCAGTGTCAACTGAGTTTTTGTATTCCTGCAGTCCTTGACAATTTTCTAAAAGGTACAAATTTGGTATTTTAACTTGAAAAAGGACTCTACACAGACATGCTGCTGTGAGAGACTGAAATGTTAATGGGTAATGACTCAGTCAGCCATTTGCAAGAACAGCAGGTGCTTTGCTGCTGATGTGCCAGGGAACAGCCCAGGTGCAGAGGGGGGTGAGCATCCACCACCAGAGGGTACAAGCTGGGTTTTGAGTCAGATAAGGAGGAAGGCCAATAAGAAGCAGATTCTGCAAGGTGGGATTTTTATCATGCCAATGTCTTTTTTTACAGAACTGGCTTAGCTGTAAATCCCTGCCCCAGAAAAGGAATCAGGACATGCATATTATTCATCCCTTCTGATATGGGCATAACTTGCTCAGGTGTGAAAACTGCTCCCAGGGAAGTGCCAGGACATTCACACGTAGGCCTGAGGATATTCATCCCTCCTGATGGGGCATAAGTGGTTCAACTACACCAAGGGAAAGGCAGCTGTCATGTCTTAGAAGGCGTCATAAACCATCAAAGACCCCCAAAACACCCCCAGACCTATTTCCAGGGCCTTCTATTGACAGCACATGATCCACATTGTTGCATCAGACAGCGTAAATTTCCACCCCACTCTTGGGGAGAGGCATTGGAGAGTTCCCACCTGAATCTGAATGTATATTAACCCATTGAACTTTGTGTTTCACAGTGATGCCTTAAGTTTTAGCTTTAATATTTTCCAGATCAGTACTGCTTAAGTGTGTAACGCTAAAACTCCATGGCCTGTCAGCTACTGTTCTCCCTTTTTATTCAGATAATACAATTTCTCTCTAGGCCTGAAACTTCAAGGACAGCTTACTGTCTCAGGTAGGCCCCAAAAAATGTAAACAACAGTGAATTGGGGGAGGGAGGGAAACTTGGAATGAATCACTTCATTACCTGAAGCTGCACTTGGACAATTAACCCCTGATATGCAAATAGACCAAATTTACATATTTCTGAAAAACTCGTTGACCTTCGTCCATGTTGGGTGTAGTCTCTGTGAGGCTTCTGCACTGCCCAAGGTGTACCCTTAGAAGGCCTTTCAATAAATACCTACCTTTATCTCTAACCTCTAACTCTTTCTAGCTTCAGTTCTAGGTAGCCTCTCCTTCTCCATGGGGGAAAGGATTCCCCCACCCCCGACCGATCAAGTCATCACTTCCACCAACAGACATAAATTGCTACAATCAAGTCTCTCATTGGATCCACAGGTGGTGATTTCTTTCTACTTTTATTATTTCTTTCACTTTCTAGCTTTTCCTTACATGTTTTGTTAAGTGTTATTTTTATGCTTTTATATTGCTAAATTTCCATAGGTAACAATAGCCAAAATGGCTACATACTGCCTTTCCATTCCAAATTGTTCTCAAATAAACCCTACATATCACTGATCTTTTAGTGTGGTTTCACTGTAATCCACCCCAAGGGATCCATTAATAAGAACCCCAGCTACCTTCACCTCCTGGGATCTGTCACAGTAGATGTCTAAGCCAGAAACCCTCTGAAAAGCATGGTGACTTGAGAGATCTATCTTTTGTTACAAAAGTGAATGATGGTAATGATTTTGAGGGTGTTTTTCCTACTTTAAGAATTAAACCAGAGCTATTAAATATTTCTCTGTGGTAATTAAAAATTCATATAGACAAATTTTCCCAGAGAGTTTGTCTAGTAGGCAACATCTGATAATGTCTACCCATCCTGGTGGAAAATAATATTTAGCAACTTCTTTGGATTTAAGGCCTGCTCTGATTTTATAGGAAAATCTATTTGGTTTTTATTCAAAAGATTAATGGCTAACTCAGAATTCTTACTGTGTGCATATCATCTGGACTTGATTTTATGATGAGATCAGAAGAAATAACTTTTAGACTGTTTGATGCTTTCTTCTTCTATTGTTGTTTTTTTTAACTTCATACATAATAAGAATTTTTCACTATAATGGATGATGAAAAATCGTGTCCCTGATAAAGACAGTCATAACCATTAAAAAACAGATTTTTAACTCTTTTTTCATTCATCTATTCCTAAAAAGAATTTTAGGATGAAATTAAATTAGCTTCCTGCAGTTTAAGCTAATGGAAAAAGCTGATTGCTTTTACTTACTCCTTCCATATTCAACTGTGTGACAGATAGGACCTTATAATGTGTAAATTCATTTTAACCAGTCCAGATTAGGTTTGACATTTGGGATTCCACATTCGGGAATCTTGTAGACAGAATAAAGGTTTGTGCTCAAGTTGTAGACCATTATCAAAGCAATTTTACCTTAAGATTTTTCCATGCTGTAGCTGGCCCTAGCCTTTGGTCTATTTAATATTAAGGAGAATAGCTGCAAATAATTTGTGGTTTAGCAAGTAATTCTAGTCAGAGTCCGATTGCATCCTTTCAAAAAATGTAGCTGTTTTCCATGATCCTTGTTTTTACTAGAGAATTCTGTTTTTCTTAAAGTAATGAAGACTCAATAGTATACCTCAGAAAAATACAGAAAAAAATGAAGTAGTTTTAATTTTAAAAAAATGTATTACAAAATCTCTGACAGCTCTGAACATGCGTTGTGTAAAATTAAAATTTACATACTGTTCAATACCCTAAATATGTAGAATTTTTGCTTGCCTTCTAAAATCTCTATGTACGTAAACTCTACAGAGGCTGCACATACACCTGTACTTGTAAAATTAATAGTCTCACCAAAATCATGAGGTTTACAAAAACAGTGCTAATAGGATGGCTCCATATTGGACAATTAGCCTTATCAACTCTATCTGGTATGGAAATATTCAATATAGCATTTCTGAAAGGGTTACATGTTTTGGAAAAACATCTATTTAGAAAAATAAAGTAGTATTTTAAATGAATTAGATTACTTAGAGACCTTATGTGAAAACACACCAAATTAGCACATGGAAATTTTTTCACTTTTTTATAAAAGTTTGATAATAAATTTATTTTTTTTATGTATGTACTGGATGCCAGGAAAGTGTGTACCCAAGAAAGCAAATTTATCACTCCTCAGCTGGACAGGGTACAGAAGATAAAACAAAAATTGTCAAAATAAGGACAGGGAGAGAACACTCACTGATTACCATGACAGGAAAAACAGACTCAGCTTTGGGAAACTAGTTTAATTTATTAACAATCAAATCAGAGTAGGGTAGTGATAAATAGATCCAAAATTTAAAATCACCTTCTCCAACTTTTCCTTTCTTCCTGGGCTCAACTTCACTGCCAATTTTCTCATCCCCATGAGGAGCCAAAACTGAGTCCCAATTGAGAGGATAAGAATTGTAGAAAAAGTTAATGAAAAGGTTTGCGATATCATGAGAAGGAAGTATATAAACAATACATAGTAATACTTATACGGAAACGTATATAGTAAAAAAATATGGTGGCATTCGGGATAAAGTACCAATAAAACAGGTCAACAGAAGAGACTAGAAGACTTAAAAGACAAAAACAGAAAGTAATAGATATATTCTACAATTGGAAGGATGTCAGGTAACTCAGTTTGCCTTTAGGTTGGTGGCGAAATTAACTCTGTCACTGATGATACAAATTCATTGATGTTTTATAAAAGCAATAAGATCGATACTAACCAAAAATAACAGCTGGATGTTCAGCTGAAAATAATAAATCTCTATTGTTGGAAGAAAATGAAAGATAAATAAATACAATAGTATTCTGTATTTCACACATATACAGATATTGTTATATTGTAAGTGTGGTTCATTCATGTGAGCTAGTTGTAGAAAATAATGCTCACATTAATTTGTATGGACAAATAAAAATTATTGCAATGTACTGAAATCTTGTGTAAAAAATATATTGTGGCACTATTGTTCAGGGAAGTTAATGGTTTTGAGCTAAGGTGTTATAAATTTACTCTTCCCATATGAGTTACAAACAATTTTTCTTCAGTCAAAGAATAATGAAGGAACAAACAGCAGCAGAGGCAACATCAACTCTGTGTCATATGAGTAGGGTTGAAAAACACAGTTTTAATTTGACTCTGCATAAGCTTCACTGACATCAGATAAATATTTCATCACAAGGTAAGATTTAGCCCATGTCTTTACATATTAGTGTAACAAAATGGGACATGCCTTGTTCAAATTAAATTGTCATTGTGTTGTAGACTTCATAATAAAAATTTAGAAAGTTCCATACATCCCGTGATGCCTTGAAGTTTTAGTTTTCAGACTCTGTACTGCATTAGTATTTAACTTTGAACTTCATATGAAGTGTTAGCAAGTTCTCTTCACAGTTTAGTTAGACAAAACAATCCTTTTCTAGCCTGAGAACCAAGGACACTGTTACAGCCTCAGGCCCAAATAGTAGAAACAACAGCGAATTGAGGAGAGCAACCTGGGAGGATGGGACTTCATAACATAAATGAAGCTGTAACTGGACAATTAACCCCATTATGGACCAGAACTTATAAAACTGTGAAAACATGTGATCAGTTGTCCATCTTGGGTGTTGCCTTGGCCAGGCTCTTGTACTGCTCAAGGTGTATCCTTTGAAAGCTTTTTTAATAAGTAACTACTTTATTCCTTTAACACTGTCTAGCCTCTATTCTTGGTAGTCTCTCAAGGCACCACCCGCATATTTTTGCCTCTGTTTAAGACTTTTAGCCCTCTTGATGATAAATAGCCTCTATATAATAATATTTGAATACATTCTTCCTCAGGATACACTGGAAACATTTTGAACTAGGTTCTACAAGAAAATCTATCTGTATCTCTGGAAAAAGTAATTAATATTATATTTCTTATCAATTATGGGGAGAGATGATTTTTATGTTGTAATTAAAAGTAAGACAGAAAATGAATCAACAAAACAAATAATCAAACCCCCAAACCAAACAATATTATAGTTTCCATTCCACTCTGATCAGGAATTTAGCTAGAAAGAGGATACCACCAGTACTAATGAGTTCAGTCATCTGAGCTGCATTAACCACAAGTTGTTGAAACCTAAATGGAGCTAATAGAAGCACACATATCTATGCTTATCCTTTTTTTCTGAAGTTATGTTATGAGAAGCAGCATTATGTTAAGAAGAATTTCTTAGCTTCTGCAAGACAAATGACATGCATTCATCAGAGAATTCTAAGGCAACTTAAATATGATATCACAGCGCTATTAGTTTGCATATTTAAATAGTTAAATATTTTGCCTTTGATACTAAAGGCACTAAAGGAAATCAAATAAAACAGCAGCTTCCATTTGAATGGCTAGAGATAAATATTAGATATTAAAGAACAGTACAGGTAGTGGTTTTAGTTTGCCAATTTTGAGTTTCTTGGCCAATGAACCAATTAATGTAGTGGGTTAAGTGCTGGCTGAACACCAGTGCACCCACTAAAATTATTTATTAATTTTCTGCTTTGAGATAAGGATTAGGAGAAAGGCAAAAGCAGGCTCAAAACTTAAAAGAGATTTAAGGAAGACTTTATTAACAGAACTAAAAGAAAAATAATAAGAATCAGAATAAATCTTCAGAACACTTCTCCCCACTTTTTTTTTTCCTTTCCGACTTACAGCTTAAGAGCCAAAACCTGGTATTTGCAGTCAGTTTACCACTTTGAAAACAATCTTTCTTCAGTTCACTCAGGGAGAGGAGTTTCTCCTGCTGTGCCACGGAGACCTTTCCACAGGAAACAGTTCTCTCGTGGTTTTAATTTTCACACATAGCAGCTGCCCAGAAATCTACAATCATGAAGTCCCTCCCACGTTGGGTAGTTTTCCCACAACTACAGCCATGGGTCAACTCACCTTATTGGGGTGCAATTTTAAGGATGAGCTGTTGTAGCATAGAAATAAAAGTTCTCTTCATCCATCTCCAACAGAGGTATTCTTCTTCAGTTCCTGAAGTTACCTTCAAGTTAACTTCCTTTTGAAGTTACCTCTTCAAAAATTGGAAGAAAGAAACAGCTTTTTCTGTTCCTCTTTTCTCAAATATATGGATTCACAGGACAATTCCAGCTGGTTATTGGTTCTGTCAACCATGGAGGAAGCTATAATATTTTCACAGGGAAGGTCACTTCCTTTCCTTTACCAAAAATCTCAATTGAGGCAAACCCAGGACGGTAAAGTACAAGAATTTAGCAATCTATTGGTAAAATAGAAAAAAGAATAGGAAGATAGAAATCATACCTCATAGATCGATCCCCTGGAATTTTTTGAAGGAGTCATTGTGTCGCAGGGCAAGAGTTTCTCACTGATTTAATGCATATGGATAGCGTCCTTTACCAAAATATCACAAATAAACTGACTTGTTCATGGGATAAAAAAGGAAATTGCTTTGCATACAGCAAACTGGTTAAAAAGACAGAGAAATTAAGAGAATTGAGCTATCACTCCTTGTTGGGGAGTATCCCAAACAGCATTTTTTGTGCAGACGAAGATTACTCTTTTTATAAAAAGAGTCTTTTTGCCTGTGAAGCACTGTGGTTTGTGCCATGGGTAGTTATCACATCTCACCGGAGCTGAACTGGCTCTATCACTTCGGCCTGCGCCAGCAGTGGGTCACACCTCAGGAGCTGGATGACCCAAGGTGTGACTAGAGCACTTGCTCTACAGCTTTTTGGCTGTCAGTCTGTGCTCTGAGAAGACAAGGATGAGAGGGAGGTCTTTTGCATGGGATAATAGAGGATTTATTGCTCTGGGGAATTTGGGGGCAAAAGACAGAAATGCAAGCATGCAACAGCTGAAATAGGGAGGCGGTTCAAAGGGAGGGTACAAGGCATCAGCTAATCAGAGATATCCTGGGGAGGGTAAAAGGCAGGGTTCACAAAATCATCATCCAATGAGGGAGGTAGGGGGTGAAAGTTGGGTCACATGGACTAATCAAACATCGAAGTTTAGGGGATTTCTGAAGTGGAATACCAAGCATGCTGTGGGCCTAAAACAGATTGACAGGAGACTCAGGGTAGATTGACAGCATGAGGTGGGAGGGTCTCATTTGGACCAACCCATCAACTTAGGTAATAACAGAACATACCATTAACAAGAAACACACTGCAACAGGTAGTCTTGAAGTATGTCCAACTATTTATTTTGGACAAAACAATAGGAGAGCATGTAATTCAGGAGCATATTTATTATACTTCAGCCACAAGGACTTTAAGACCAAACTACAGCTAGTCCCAAATACAAAGCTATTTGAATTTCATGGTGGTAATATCGCATTTCAGTATGAACCATTTTTCTACAGATACATTCTTACTGGTCTGTTTTAGGCTCAGTATTATACAATGCATTCTTAAATGATCAGAAAAAAAGATGTGACTGTTAACAGACAAGTTTATCAATGTTCCCAATATTATCAAATACTCTCAATAGTCAAAATATACTGATTGTGAAGAACTGCAGAAAGATCTTCTGTTTTGTGTGCCTGAATAGTAAAATGACTAAATCAAAACAGGTGGGATGCAAACCACATGAAGGAAAATATGGATAGCTAGAAAGAGTCTTATGAGGATCTATATAAACACAATGAACTGTTGCAGGTTGTTGACTGTTTAGGAGGACAAAACTGCATTAACAATTAAAATTGCACTTTTAATTAAAAGACTTGGAAACAAACAGAACAAAAACCTACAAAAATAAAACCCCAATACATGTGGTAATAACTAAAGGTGCATGTTTTTAATGGCACTTCCTGCACTTAATATGTTCAGATATTTAGAAAACTGGACCACGCTCTCAGGTGTTGCCTGGTAGTAGTTCACAGGAGTTTCTTTCGTATTTCACATAAGAATGGTAAAGCTGAAGCCTCTTCTGAATTTAAAGGAAAATGTGTCAACTTACCAAGTGATAAGAAATAAGGAGGGATACAAACTGACTGTGCCACATGAATAATTGCCTGTAAAAACAGACATAAGAGATACTTGTAGTCAACAAAGAGAAAGTGTGAATGCACACACTTGTTGCCCCTGAAGAGGAATAGATCACACAGACACAGGTCGAGGTGTGGTGAAAAGAAGAGCAGAGTTTATTTTTCCTCCCAGGATTTATAGGCTTCTTACCATGGCCAGGGATTGGATGGTCAGGATAACACTTTCTCACTGCAGTGGCCATGAGAGATGCCCATCACAAGACGTGTAACAGAAAGGATGTACACATATCTATGTTTACAGTTACTGTCCTGGGAAAACTATGTTAGTGAGCTCAGAAGCTGAGTTTTCAGGGCGACACACACTGTTGTCTTCTCTCTTCCAATTCTCTGTTCAAGAGGGCAAAGAGTACAAAATGGAAATATTTTAAAGAAATCATAAATGAAAATTTGAGTTAATCAATAACTTTGGATATTCAGATTACTCTGCTTCAAGAAACCCTAGAGGGTTTGAGTGATCAGAAAAGACTATGAAATATTGATTAATGCATGAAAGATGAAAATGCTGATCTATAGCAAAACAAGACCTCAAGAGTCTTTGAAAGGTAAAAACTTTGGCGTAATCATTATTATTTTTAACAATATTATTACTAATATAAAACAGTCAAAAATTACCATCATTCCTGTGAATGGTCTAATTGAAGATGTTATGGCTTATCATGAGAAGACAACTCAATAATACAAAAGTTTTGGAGAAATGTGACAAATAAACCTGACAATAATAATAAAAAGTATTTCTGTGGGAAATAATGTGGAAGATGTACCTATTTCCATGGATGCATATGGCTGGGAGGTGCAAAACAATTGGAGAAGCTTCAGGAAAGTTTTTTTATTCAACAGATGTTATGTTATTTCAAAAGTGAAACCATTAAGAATACAATTGTGATGAATGACCACCTGAAAATATTGTACCAGTAGGGACTTTATTCATAGCAAATTGACTTTTTTAATAAGATGAAGTTATAAAGAAACTGAGCACCTATAAAATACCAGGATCCACAGTAAAAATCCATACATCTTAAAATCTTTATGTACTTCCAATCAAATATATTCTGATGGTGTCCACAGACATTGGATGGACTTTTCAGTGGTGATAGGCAGCTTGTCTGTCAGTGACAGGCAATTTTTAAGACTTATACTTCTATGTTCATTACATTTTTTAGTGCCTTTCATACTGAAAGTAATTTTGTTTATTTTTTGGTGTTGTTGACATATAAATTTTAATAGACTTTATGTTCAATCATCCACATTGTGACACTAATACTAAACAACTGAAGATTTGCTCAGAGCAAGCCCTTGCAGTGGTTCATTAGCCTATTGCTCTCCCATGCACTCTCTCTTAATTAGATATGGATCCACCACACACCATAGAAAATGGCTTGAAGCACTGACATACGGAACAGATACTCAAATACAGCAGACCAGAACATGGAAAGGTAACAAAAATGTTTCAGGATGGAATCAGGAAGTACTAATGGGAGAGAATTCATCAGAATGAAAAAGTAATAGATGAGGGACCAAAAGAATGAGACTACACAGAGATGAATGATGTTAGGTGATAAATAGAGAATGATTGATCACAAGAAGTCCACTCAGTGAAATTATCAGTTAGCAAGCTAAAAAGGAAAATAACTATTTTTCCACACAACTTATAATTGTAGTAATAAATTACTTCCAAATAGATAAGACAAGTTATCAGTGCCTGTTAAATGCAGCATTCTAAATGCAGTATCTAGTTCTGAAATCCCTTGTGGCCTGTAGCTGTGAAAAATATATCAGTGGAAGGATAATTCTGCACTTGCCATGTTCACATATCCTTGCCTTATTGCCATTCCCTGAATTAGGATAAATTGAACAGATGACCCGTTGTCCTGCACAGTGCGATAATTTATAAAATCTCTTATATATCTTATATAAATATGTTAGAATGTGAATACAATGCCCAATAATAACTAACTATAATAATAATAATATTTCCACAGTAACTTTGCTGCTACCATTTAAAAGAATTTTAAAAAAAAAACAAAACAGTGATTTGATCAATGTATATATGCAATTAACCAGAGTAGAAGCAGAATCATGTAATTAGTTATTTTATTACTGATTTCACTTTAAAAGCCAAGTACATGTGGAAAAAAAAAATGGATAGAATGCATAAGCTATTATTTTAGATATTACCCACTGTAACTATTGAAAATTTAAATCCATATGATATTTGGATGAATAAAATGAAATAATATTTGAATTAGTGAAGCTATTCTTGTGACAAAGCTTTATTCCTACTAACTGAGGTGGTTTTCTTTTTCATTTTTCATTATGCTGTTCCTATGACTGCCTGTTTGACTTTCACGCTGTTGATGTAAATGAACTCTTTCTTTGATGATGATAATATAGTACAGCAGCAATATGTGTGTATAATTGTCCTCTTTAAAAGTACCTTTTAAATTTAAATCCAAGCTGCAATTATTTTAGATATGCAAATGATCAAATTGAGGGTAATGCTACAACAAGAGTAATTCATAACAGAATAGAAATGTCTATCTCTGCCTTAGGCTTACTGAAGATTTCCTGATAGAATCCAAACTCAGCTGAATAAAAGAAATAACACCTTGTAAGGTTTATGTTCTTCTAAAAGTCTAGCTTCTTTCAGAGAAACCCTCCTCTGCATGAAGAAGGTTTACCCTGTAATACCAAATTTGCTGTAAATATGCGGTATTTTGCATTAAGAAAGGCACACAAACAGTGTGCTGAGAGCACATTACAGGCACATAGCAGTTGTCACATGCAGTTGAATCACAGTACAAATCTCCTTCCCATTACTGGTGTCTGCATGCTCATCATCCTGAAGCTGTGCATTCCCAGTCACTAGAGAGGAGCAATAGGCTGGAGCCAGCCTAAGTCCGTTGACATATCTGAAGTTTATATTAGCTGTTCAGTTTTTATATCATTTGTTGGGCTAAGCCACACTTACACTTTCACCAGGCTGGTCCTGCCAACTCAAGAAGGCAATAATCTCTGTAAGTTAGCTCCAGGAAGGCTGCTTACACAACCAGTTGGCACACTCAGCTGATAAAAAGAGTTGATCTTCTGATATTGCCATTTATCTAAAAGAAAGGCCACTCTGCTGTTCCCCATAGTATTGAGGTTTAGCTTTCTTTGCAACAGTCAGTCATTCCCTACATTCTTCCCTTATCTTCCAAGAACATTGATCTTGCTCTTCTCATCTGAGCTGTTTTCCATTGCAGGGTTTTGTTGATCGATCACATCTCCTTGTGCTTTTTGTAAAAGGGACAATTCCTGTATGTGAATTCTTGAATTTGTCTTGTCCCATCTCTTTTTTATTCCTTTGTAGGTAATTTGTTTTTTCTAGTAAACAGAAATTCAGAGAAATTCTTGGGTGCACTTTCATTCACGTCAGAACTGATTTTCGGAAAGAAGTTTTCCACTCCCACATGCTGTTTCAGTTAGTTTCACCAAAAAGTCTTTGAGCTTGTAATTTATATTTTTTTGCTTCAAACCTAGAAAATGCAAGGTGCACTTAATGATTAACACCTACTCATTGGCTTCAATTCAGTAGCTTTACTACCAGATAGGTACTATAACTCTGCAAAGCACATTTAATGTAGAGGTCAGGTCCTCAGCATTAGATGTTGCACTTTTCAAATTTGCCCTTATTCCACACTAAAGAGACTTCCAGTAATTTATTTGGAGCACAGAAATTCTTTTCTTCATCAGAGGGATCCTGAGGCATTACATTATGGCAAGTCTAGATCACAAAAAGTGTTTTGTAGCAGTAGTTGTTTCATTCATCTTTGTTTAAACTCTTATGTTCAATAATGGCTGCATGAGATGATAATTTCCTAACTTACACATTTAAGACATGCCTACTTTCATGCTCACTTTGATGACACCCTACAGAGACATGCCCAAACTAGTTTTCTCAAAAACTGGCAGAAGCTCACCTAGGAATCAGAAGCTTCCTCCTAAGAGCCTACTTTGAATCCTGTTTCGTTTTGTCTTTATTCTCACATTACCATGATAAACATAATGATAATTTACACAGCCTCCAAAATTGCTTTCCAGTGCCACTTTCCAGGTGCAATATCTTTTTATTCTTATTTTCCTCCTTCACAGACAATATGGTTTCCTGGGCACTGATACAAGTGGTAGAGTTTATAAGACACTTTATGTGAGTAGCATATTGGAATGTTGTAACAAATAACAATCAAGGCTCAGTAAGACATCTGATAAACCTAAGACATCATCTCCAGTGTCTTTCAGGTAAAGAACAATGACTACTCTGTATTTTTGTTGAGAAGGAACATAAACAGTCCTTCAGAAAAAGTGTTGGACAGGTGTTGGTTTTGGTTTAATATTCAATAAAGGTAGATCAGTCTTGGTCTTATTAAATGTATGTTTACAGAAGCCTAAAATATTTTTGCATTATGGAATTATGATATTCAGAGACTGATTGTATTTACATAAATATTGCAGTAAAGTTGCTTGAAAAGACAGCATTCTCCTTCTCTTTTGCAGTCATTTTCCCCTTCATTTCTTCTATTGGCTCTTTTTCTATACTAGGAGATCAGTAATAAACCAGGGGACTGTAGATGATGATGCAAATCTTTGCATATCAAATGAAATTAGAAAATCAGTTTAATTAGGAACTACTGTAACTCATGTACAATCAGGCAAGGTCTTCATTTGGATTTAAAGGTGAGAGTTCTAATAAGGAGCTCCCTCCATAATAAACTTGTTCATTTACTATTGGCATAAAATATGTTAATAATTTGTGCAAATACATTCATGTATAGATGAGTGTTTTATATCCTGACTTTCAACTTGCCATGTTTATTTCAGGTTAAATTTTCATAGAAAAAAAGGATATTTTCTGAATATTTGTTGTGAAGTTAGTATTGGGGAAGGTAATGTGTATTTTCAGTCAATGATCTAGGTATGTCAATTTTTTTCTTTTAAAAAGTATCCCAGATAGATTCTCATTTCATAGTGGAACATTGTGGCCTGGAAGTGTTGCTGATATGTCTCTTCATCTTCTCATGAAAATAAAGCAATTGTCCTTCTTAGACCATATTTAAGTCTCACAAGCCTTTGTAGTTTTTGCCCTGCCCTTTGGAATTGTTTACCTTCTCTTCATTAAGGTTGAAAAGATATGAGAAACGTGACCTAGCTGCTCTAACAGCAAGACATAATTTGTATTGCAGAATTTGAAAGAATGATCAAAGATAGACCTCTCTTTTAGGTATATTTTTCTAATTTCAACCCCCACCAATAATGATAGAAAGATTTAAATGAAACCAGTTAGAAATAGCCTGACAATAGTACCTTGGTTTTGCTCAGTTAGCTTGCAATATGCTGGGCCAAACTAAACAATAACACTTAAGGCTAAAATCTAGCTGTAGGCAAAAGTTGTGAATTAAATGTGATTTGCAAAGAGAGATTTAAGTAGTTTTAGTTTCAAAGATTGATTTCAAAACATAGATAAAAACTTCTCTGGTTCTGCTGTCAGTTTGAAAAAATAAATTATATCTGTATGGACAAACAAACAAACAAAAACCATGCTCCCCTGGTATATCAAAGCATGTGCTTATTTTTTATGACTAAATAAAAATCCTAAATATACTCTTTTCACATTCTATAATGAAATACGTTTGAAAAAACCCCATATAAATAAGTGGCATGAGACTTTATGTCACATTATCCATTGCTGAAACTCTCAGACTTTAAAGCAGTCATAGCAGCATACATTTTTGGTTTATACACTATTTTTTTATCTACAAGCTATGAATCTTACCTAATGCTAAACTCATGCTTGATTTATTAGGATCTGAGTTCCTTGGGGATTTTATTTTTGGGGGAGACTGTTTCATATAAAACACTATTAAAATCAATGTGAATATAAATTATGTACGTTATTGTGCAAAAACTCATGTTCATTCAGACCTTACCTCTGTGTGGGTGATCCCTTTGTAATTTCATTTTCTTTCTCACTCTGCTGTCTCCTAGAAAGGTGACTTACAGAAACTCTGCATGGCAAGTCTCTTTTTATGCTCCTGCATTACAGGGACCAATTGATAAGAGGATGGAGCTGCCTGCATTTTAGATACATAAAGGTCTGAAGGAACCTCAGATGCTTCTCACTACAGAAATGTTGCAATAGTTGTGTCCTTTGTCCCTTCTCTTTGTTGTTTCTCTTAAAAGAATTAGTTGCATTTTGATAACTTAAACCATCATCATCTGCAAAATTCTATTCATGCAATGAATGAACCTATACCTCCTTCAGCTGTTTCACCTCTGACATTTGAAGAATTCTGGTCTTCCTTGTATTTTCAGAAAAATATTTTCACATAATCAAACTTACTGACTTCTGGTGATTGTATTGAGCCAGTGACTCATATAGGATAGAAAAGGTGCTACAAACCCCCACTAATAATTTATGATCCAAAGCCATGTCTGCCCTAGTGCCATAAATTCAGCTACGTGTGCTGTGGGTTACAGAGAATAAAGTTACCTTTTTATCATCCTTTTCATCATCTTTTTGTACTAGGATGTCATTTATCATTAAATAGAAGATCCAAACACTAATAAAATATATAAAAATATTATATATTATAAAATATATATACTATAGATACATAAATATATTATATATAAATACATAAATATATAAAACTATTATAAATTATTGCAAACACTGAACTGCCTAATCAAGCATTTCACTGCATTTTATACTGAGGTGAAGGAAAGGAACTGCTCAGGAGTTGTGTAATTGATTTTAAAAGGTTCTTCAAGATACATAAAAATTACACCTGAACTGAAACCAATTATTAAAGGAGATGAGTAAAACCACTGTGGGGGACTGGTTTTCCACTGGATATCACTACAGGCCTTCTTAAAATCTGCAAAAGTACTAGTTTGTTTTCCTTTCAGTTCTGTGACAATTTGTCAGTGAAGGGAATTTCTAGAGAAAATGTAGAATAGAAACAAATGAAGAGAGAAGAGTAATGAGATTTGCCTTAACAAAAACCAAAACGAAAACCAAACCAAACCAAAAAAACCCATTACCAAAAAAAAACCTTGAAGAGTTTCAGAGATATCTTCAGAGTGTATGGTCTGGGGACACAGCCAGAATTGCAATAAAGAGGAAAGTATGAGAGACTTCAGAAAGGACAGACATTTATGAGTAAATCCCATACGTCTTTCAAACCAATAACCTGAAAACCACTCCAATAAAATGTGATACCTGTATAAGCCATGAGACTGTCAGGAAAAACCCAATAAATTAACAGAAACATAAAGTGCAGTAAAAATCAAAATCAGTAAATACTGTAGGTAAGGCAAAGAAACATGACTCACATAACTATATAATGGAATGTTTGCATTTCAGACTATTGTGCAAAAGCATACTGAACAAGAGATATATGAATATTTACAAATTCTGTAACTGGAAAACTCACAATTGTAAAAATGTTTCCTCATCAAACTTCTTGGAAGAAATATCTAAAAATATATGTATAATATATGTAAAAATATTGCATGGATGAGCAGAAGATCCCAAGTTACTTCAGAAAGACTTGATATCAATTATCTAAAAATACAAAAATACAACATGTTGTACATAGGAAGAATGTTAGTGCATGATAAAGACGTAAAATTATACTTAATATGAATATATGTGTATATATGTTAGCAGAAAGACAAATATTGAATATACACAGAATAGTTCAGTGGAAAAAGCAATAGAAGTGAATCTTCTGAAATATATATTTGGTATGACAATGCTCGTCAATTGTTTTTCCATTGATATTAAGACATAGAGTAATATATTTTCACAATTTTACTTCATGTCTTATGTTTAAGCATTCACTTTTCAGAGTATTACTATAGAATAAAATATGGATAACATCTTTCAATAATTTTTTTAGTAAAGTGTAGTATAACAAAAGTGAAATAAAACTAGCAATTAAAGTCTTCAGGTTCACTGGAATAAAAAGAATATGTAAGCTGGGTTTAGTAAACTTTCCTTTTGAAAATGTTCATACAAAAATATCCTGAAATGTTTGAAATTTCTCACTTAAATATTTTCAGGACATTGACTAAATTCATTTTAAAATGTCAGATAAATAATAGCAAAAAAACAAACATAAAAATTAAAAATTTTGTAACAGTCTTCATAATTTACACAGAAAGATGTTTCCATTTTTGAATCTGTAGCAACTATCAGATTTCCTCTTATTGTATTTAGGATTGCACTTATTTTTTCATCTTCCAAATTCCATTTCCTATCATATTTTCAAATGGCAATCTTAGGTAACAAACAGATATCTTAAAAATACCAGTCAACTTTGTTATGAAAGTGAACTCACTAGCTTAGTAGTTCCTATTTTAACAGTAATTTCATTGATGCTGGAAAGCATCACAAGAAAATTAGTAATTAAGAATTTAAAATAGTAGTGTATGATTTTGACATTATGTTCATATAAGAATGGAAAGACTGAAAGAGTTGAATCTGATGCAATACCAAAACATTCCTTTTGCTCTGAAATAGTGTGTCTTACATTGCTCAGAGACTGTATAGCAAAATATTGTGCATAGATGCTTAAACTATATCTTGTATGAATCAAAAGAGGCCAAGATCTACTCAAGAGCTACTCAAGATCTACTCTGTCTTTAATGGAACTTCCATAAATAGGAGGAAAGCAGCACAAATTAACTAAGTAGTGAAACTTCAGTGAGAAATGACACATCTCACTGTCTCAATATCAAAATACACCAAGGATCATCCCCAGTCCTCTTCCTGCATCAGTTTCTTTCCCCCTTCCATCAGTGTCTAAGAGAAACAGATGGCTGCCATAGATGGTGACTGCAGCCACAGGCCAGGACAGAAGACATGAATTTGTCTGGGCTTTGCTATAAGTGCTGCACAAATTGAGTCTGAATGATTTGATTGTAACAGTCTCCTGGCTGTTTCACTAGCCAGTATGAAATTTCACTAGACAGTGTGAAATTTATTCACTGCTACCTTCAGTGAGTAAAGAAGCAGGTAAATAAGGAGAACCAGCCAAAAGCATAAACATAATCAAGACAGATAAATTGCCTTGGTTAATTAATAATTAATAACTAATAATAAATAAGTAATAATAATAAATAATAATATTATTAGTATTAGTATTTGTGGTTTGTTGAGCAAAAAATGACTTCTCTGTATATAAGACACTCCAAATGGATAAATATCTTCCAGATACTACTGTGTGAATTGAAACTGAAAAGGCAATGTGCCCTTCTTGAACTGAAATACCAGGGATAAGGAAGACAGAGCACTTTGCAGATAATAGTATGACTTAATTGCTATTTTACAGGCTTGTAATAGATTAGTTACCTTTCAGAGGTTCAAAACACAATAACGATATTGAAATACTTTTGTAAGCAATCACCAGCCCTCCAGTTGGTTTAATGAATAACAGGCATAATCTAACATGTCTCAGCAACGCTCAGCAAGAGCTCAGGACAAAACTACTTTCACATTTATGTCCAATAGCCATAAGCTCACTGAAATTTGCAGTGAGTAAAGCATGACTGATCAAAATGAAATATTTGCTTTAGGTAAAAAGATACTCTGCAGAAAGGTGTGACATTTACAAAAGCAATTAGGGAAGGTTTGCAAAGTACTTTCATATGGCACAACTGATGGCTTTACAATGTGAATAGCTGGGTTAATCTAACTAGGACAAGAGACCTAGAGGCAGCATATAATGAAAATGGAGATTATTCGAATGATGACATTTAAAAAAAAATTATTTATGAGTAATGTTTCCTTGAAAATGCCCATGCATTCACCGAAAGAGAGACATGGAATTGATCACAGAGCACATAGACCTGAGCTAATAATGTCATATTCAGCATTTAAAACAAACAGAAAAGATGGAGATTTCTATATCATTTCTCCTTTCAAGGTAGATTTAAGATAATATCTTACCAAACTGTGAACATTCTGGAAAATTTTATAAGCAAATCCATTTCAAGACTTTTATTTCATTCTTGAAATCCCACGAGCATTTCCCCATTATTTTTCTGTGATTTTTAGACACCTTTACTAAATTGGTCTGTACTCAATAGGTGAAGCCAAAGTGTAGCTGGTTAAAAAAAAAAAAAAAAAAGCAGGAAAGAGGGTCACATTAAACTAATTACCTGAAATGTAATGTTTTATTGTGCATTAAAAATTGTAGTTTCACTTTTGAAAAAAATTGTATTTCTGCTTGAAATAACCCCCACCTTATATGAACCACTTCACAAAGTTATGCTGGTTTTCTTCACAAGAACTTCTTTATTTTAATAAGAAACATGAAATTCTCACCACATTTTGAAAACTGCAATTCTTCCTTCATGCTATGAAAGTTTTTTACAGTCTGATTTTTCCTTACACTAGAACTACATACGTGTTCTAAAATGCTAAATACAGACCCACGGACTTACAAGTCTATTATTTTGAATCCAGTTATTGGAGATTAATTCAAATCTTGAATTCTTTTTTTGATTCTTTTGAACATTAAAGTATAGGGAAAATAAGAACTGGCTACTAAATGGAAATTTGGATTCTCAACAGAGATAAAGAAGGTTACTCTGCTCAGTTCAAAAGTACATAAACTCTGCAGCTGCTTCAAGGCTGTTCCCAGGCTGCTCTTGGCAGCAAATGCAGTAGGAACCAATAAGGATTAAGCTACCATTGATTCTGTCCCACCAGGCTCTATTATTCAAGTGTCAGTGGCTCATTAGTCTTTATGCTCCTGCTTTTATAAAAGCAGAAATAGTGAGTGATCCAGAAGTCACTGGGGGAAATATTAGCTTATGCTTTACAAAGAACTATCTCTATGTATTTCGATCAACAATTGTCTGTATTTCAGAGACAAGGGTACATAAATGACCTTTTATACAGATTCACTGTCAAAGAATCTGACTTGGACATATAAATGAGTGCAAGATTTCCTCTTACTATTTTGTTCTAAAAGAGAAAGTGAGAGAGGAAGAAATGAAGGTGAAAATCAACTACAAGCACACAGAATGAGAATCAAAGTTGGGTTTTGGTCTGTATGTTTCTCTTTGATTGGGAAGAAATTCTGTCTACTTCCTGCTTATGTGTAATCATAATTTTGAATAAAAATACTATTACTGGTATTAGAACATGAATGTTTTACAGATACTTTTTAAGTTTCCAAGCAACTTGTTTAAATTGTAACTTCCTGTGAAAAATTACATTTTTCTGTTAAAGACTTGAGATATTGGCATCTTTTTGCCCCTCATGTTTTGGGTTTTTTTCTTACCCTTTCTTAAACGTTTTAGAATTTTCTATTTTATGCAGGGAAGGGCAACATTAAACTGCTTTAGCAGTTATGCTGTGTGCCTTCACTAGTTTGGTGATTGGTATCCTTGGCTCTATGAGTCCTGATGTAGATACCAGGCAGTGGTCGAAACCTGGAGTCTCTGTGAGGAATCTTGGGAGCCTTATTGGTCTTCCACAATCACTCAATAAAGCGCAAAATACTTTGTCTTCCTTTCAATTCAGTAAACCAGTCCATGATGGCTTAGGAAAAAGAGACGTATAGGTGAAGAGAAACAAGTGCCATCCCCTGGCAGTATCTGTGGATATAGAACTCTGGACAAGTGTCATGTGGGAGTCAAATATGCCTTAGGTTTCGTGTATCAACGGTAAAGTCTCAGCATCAGAGAAGTTAAACAGGGACAGCAGATTAACATTGTTAACAAACTGTTACTTCTATTTCAGTGGAAATTATTCTTAGATTACAGGTTCTGCCATGCTTGTGTTTTGCCAGATGGGCCTGAAATGTAAATCTATATAAAAAAAAAAAAAGATTTGATTTTGGAAAAAACAAAAATACTGAAGGAGAGAATCAATCATTGCACCTCCTAGATAGGCTCTTTCCTTATGGAAAAATAGCCCATTTATTTTGTCTAATATATCTTAAAATCTAATCATGATGTCTTCAATTAGACTGTTCCTTTTCATTTTGTTGTGACTAGGTTTAAAATCTCTCCTGGAAAGAATCACATGGGATAATTTCTGTGATTTCCTCACCATTTAATCCTGAATTATAAATAAATGATGTGTCACAAGCACCAAACTACATATTATAACAGACTTCAATGGGGACTTTTGTCAAAGAAGAAATAAAAATTATTTCCACTTACATCTTTAGTCCTATATTCTTGTATCTTTATTTTAATTATATATATTCATTTGTATCTGTCTGTCTGTCCACCTGGGTCTGGATCTGTATCAGGCTTTTTCAAGCTTTGAATTACTGGGTTTTTTTCTTACTATGAATTACCTTTACAAAGGACTCTAATCTTTACCACTCAGTGGTGTGTTTCTTGACAAGGACAGTAAGTGCAACTCGGACATTTACTACTACTGGCAGTCCAGATTTACTTCATAGTCGGAAGAATTACTCTAAATTACTTTAATAGACTAGACAGTCTCTTTTACACACTGAGGAATAAGATTTAATTTAAAGCACAAATTCCCGCATGTTTTCAATTCCAGTAAGAAGAGCTGAACTTAATCACAAAATAAGCCATTTTGTTGTTGGGAGAGGGGAGGTTTCTGTGCCCAAAGACTTCATGAGATATTCTCTATTTCTTTTTTCACCCTTTACATTTTTGACTGTGGACTGCTCTTCCCTATTTAGTTGCTTCCATGATTGGGTGCCACTATTTTCTAACCTGGTTTGTTTCCATATAGAATCAGATTCTTATCTGTTTTCATTTTTTTTAGATTTTTTGTTGTTGCCACAAAGGAGACAAAGCAGTTGAAGGCTGGAACAGTACAATGGGAGACAGTTACCTTCAGGAGTATTGGTATCAACATTTCAATGGCAAGTGAAAATTCTTATCTCCGTTAGCACTGGTGGAAGCTCACAAATCCCACAGCACATAGAATATTCCAGTTTCTTGGGGTTTTTTGCCCCTTCCCTTGTCTTGAGTTTGTTTTGCTTTATTTTGACTATTTAAATGGGGTTTTTTCAGTTTAGAAGTGAATATGCTAGGCCAAAAATCATTGAACTTCATTAAGCTTTTATTTCAAGGCTATTTTTTGACAGTTCAGACTTTCATCAGAAAACCTCTGTACTTACTGTAAAAAATTCTGAAGCACGTAAGTTTTTCCTGTCTGAATTTAAAGACAGATTCCATTGACCTGGGTATATCTGAGGAGTACAAAAATGAAACTTGTTAATACTAGGTGGAAAAAAGATAAAGAGATTGCCTCATTAATATTTTTTGGGGTCAAATAATTTTCATTTTATAAAAATGTTGAGTATTTTATAATTTTTCCGAGGAAACACTGTAGTGATTACTGAAACCTCTTATTAACACATTCCCCAAATTTCTTATGCCATTTTGATCTAGGATTTTCAAAAGCAGTCTTTTGCAGGTTCTTTCATGATCTTGCTGAGTTGGGCCAGTGTGATACACAGTCCTTGTCATCCCATAGCCTCACCTATATTTATATCAACTTTCTCATGTTTTTTAGACCATAGGAAACACAAGGACTGTTATCATTTATCTCATTAGGGCCAAAAGTGATCAGTTGACTTTTGGATGTGTCAAGATAATATTATTGTTACTGGACTTTTCAAGGAAAATTCCAGTAAGTATTGATCTGAATTCTAGCTGAAGTGGAAATTTACTGCTGACTAAAGCCAAACAACTTGCAACCCTATAAACAGCATTTCCAAGGGAGGCCCTTTGAACTTTTCTGGGCCACAGAGCACCAGCACCTCTCTCTGAGGGGAACGCCTCTCAGACGTCACGATCTCTCAGTTTGGTGATACTCAGAGGACCATCACTGAAGGCTGATAATAGAACCTGGGACGATGCTCCCACTCCTGAGTGTTCAATCCTTGCCCATTGAGAAGATACAAAGTCATGATACAAGTATTTGACTGAACTTGAGGGGAGTTCTTTACAGGTATATTTTATTCTCAAGACAAAATTTCTGCCTAAAAGAGAAACTTCAGCGTAGAATAAATAGAACTTTGTTTTGTTGTTTTTTTTAAAATAAATTTTAATATCTATTAAATGATTTTTGGAAAAAAAACATTTCCAGTTTTTTATTTACTTGACAAGATGTTACTCATACCAATATCACTAAATAGATTACTTTGGATTTACTTCTGCCTTATCTGAGTGTGTGTAATACAAGAAGAAGCTTTGAAAATTCTGGTATATGCCTATTATTTTCCCTTCATTTTTTACTTTTCAAATAAAGGGCAAATGTGAATTAATTTCACACGTGAGAACATTTACAATAGCCAAACAGCAATGAATAGGCAAGAGTGGAGGAATTAACTTTTAAATTATAGTAACAGGTTGGAAACCTGACCTTGTAAAATATCACCTACATGTTCCACATTATTTATTTCTCACTAGAGATTTTGTACCAGAAGTTTTCCACTCATAAGGTACACAAGATCTATGTTAGAGCAAGATCAATCAACTTTACCTTGAAATCTCATGGAACATAGTACAATAAAAATAATTAGAGTGGTTTGGGGGTTTTTTGTTTTGTTTTTATTCACAAGCTGAGTAAATATATCAATGATTATTGTATGCTGGAAGAGGTCTTATTTTTATATTTTAATATTTTAATATTTTATATCTGAGGTGGAAGGAGGATATGTAAAAAATATGTCAAATATTAAACATTCTGCTGCATCTGGCCTAAATGCTACTTTAAGACCAAATTCATAAATGACAACAGCAAGTATTTATGTTAGGCTAATTCTTTTAAGAATATTCAGGTTTGTTTATGTGCCAGGCTTATAGGTTTATTTCCATATAATGTCTGTCTTTAAATGATTTAGGGTTCTGTTAGGAAACCTCATTACAATAAGAAAAATATCAGCATGGCATTTCTGCCACAATATCTCCATGACAGCCATAGAGTGAATAATATTTAATATAACTGCTGACATATGGTAAAAGAGTGGCATACCTGGTGAGTTCTCCATAGGCAGGAAATTGCCTGACTGATTATATTTTTGTGAGGGGAACACAGCTGAATATCCTTGGATATTCCTATAATCTCAACAGTATGTTCTGTTGCTACTTTTGGACAACTTTTTATGAGTTAGATTAATATATTTTGTACTACTGTCAATGTGCTAATAGTTTTCATCATTGTGGGTTTTTTTTCATGTCCGACTCCTGAAGAATAAAATAAAATATATATTTCAATACTTAAAAGGCAACCATTAATGTCTAAGGCATCCATCAACACTACTTTTTCTGTTTTTTTTTTAACTTCCATCTGTGTCTTGTTATTGGCCAACGACTTCAGTTTAACAGTGCAAGGAAAGAGCCATTCTGACTTGTTTTCTGGTGAAGAGTTGGTTCAGGCATCATTGGGCAGGACTGTTGGTGCAAATGGTCTCTAAAGAGGTTTTTTTTTTGGAAACTGGACTACTCCATATTATTCTCAACTATGAAGAATTAAAGTATATTTTATTCGACTGCTTTTTTGTCATAGCCATTGCAGAGAGCTGCATTTTTTAATCACAGCTTCCCCTGGGCAATTTCCTTAACTTGCAACAAGCTTCTGAGAATTACATTAGAAAATTCAAAGTTTATTGTCTGGCTAAGCATAGAGATATAGATGTTAAATGTCTGGGGATTTTCTTATTACACAGATGCTCCTTTTGAGACAAATAGTACTTGACTTCAGAGTGACACTTGTGATCCTTCAAGAACCAGAACACTGTCAAACAGTCTCAAGCATGCAGATCATGTACAATGACAATATTAGGAGTATAAATGTCAACTCTAGGTGGCCTTGTAAGACTCCTTTTTTTCCCTTTCATTTTCCTTGCAATTTTATATACACTTTCTACCTTTTCATGAAACTTTTCTCCATCTTGAAGTTATTTTGCAATGAAGTAAAAGGTGTCCATATCATCTGGATAGTTCAACAGGCCAAGAAAAATCAAGGACCCCATTTACAATCTATGACAGATCACTGCATATTTCACATAGGGTCCTTGAATGGCAATCACCCCCTGATTGCTTACAAGTGCACCAAAAACCAAGTTTTCTTTTTAAATATAATACACAGGCAACACACTGAGAAATCAGTATATACACCAGTGGGGAAAACAGTATGTGAATTTTTATTTTAGCCTTTGATTGAATGTGAGCTTTGGAACCATACTGATAAGCATGTATCTAAATGTATTTCTATTTATTGCCACCTTTGAGAGGTCAAAGCTCTTCACAGCTACTGAATGTAAGAGAGATAAATAGATCCATTCTAAATGTAGGTTCACACATCACACAAAAGTCTAGTTCCATCATAATTTATAGGGACATTCTAGACCAGCACCAATCTAAGTCCAGCCATTCATTCAAGGATTTTATTCCTACAAATGATTACCGGCTTTTTTGTTCATGACAAATAGACATTGACTCTTCTTGAAGTGTGAATGGCAGAAAAATCTCTCACACACCAAAATCTTAATCTGAAACATGGATTTATTTGCAACTTCTCTTCCAAGAGTCATGTAGAACAAGGAAAAAAGGCCTGAAGATTTGCCACATTAGCAGCACTTTTCTTACGATGGATATTTTTCTTCCATGAATGCAAATTTAAAATCAGTAGAATTAAATGGTTGACAGTGCACAAATTCCAATGTCAGAGCACCATACTGGATTAATGAAAAAGTGTTAGTGGATTGTTAGGTTTTTTTTTAAAATATGTTTGCAGTCACAACATTGGCAAACTTCTGTGAGAGAAGGAAACTGCTGTGCAGTAAAAAATAAAAAAATAATATGTGAGAATAACCACCAAGAATTGATCTGGTGTCATTAGAGGAGCTAAAACAACATGTTGGGATTTTCGGATTTACCTTACTGGAGAAGGTAGATTAAAGAAGATATTTTATTTATTCCATCATATCCAGTTACACAGATTGCACTATATAATTTCAAAATTCTTATTTCCTTTTCCTTCCATACTACAGCAGTGATAAGAAAACAGGTAGAACAAGTTTGATTTCTAACACAATCTGGCTAAATCTTTGGAATTATGACTTCTTTCTATATCTTTTAGAATCCAAACCAAACTGAGAATAGAAGCTTATAATTAATGGTCTCTTTTGTCAGCCCTCAGGAAAGAAACCATTCCACGCTACTATAATCCTCTAATTTATTAGTATGGCCTGCAATTTTCATCAGTATTGAGTTGGGAAGAGAGGAATAGCATGAGCAAAAGACCACCTATTGCAGAATTACAGAACCACAGAAATAGTCTCAAGACTTAATTTCTTGGGTTGGAAAGGCACTGAAGGGTCACCTAGTTCTAAAACCCCTACCATGGGCAGGGACACTTTCCACTAAAACGGGTTTCTCAGAGGCCCATCCAGTCTGGTCTCCAGGGATGGCGAGTCCACTGGGATCTCTGCAGGCTTGTTCCAGTGCCTCACCACCCTCACTGCATTCCTAATATAGAACCTAAATCTACCTCCTTCAGCTTAAAGTCATTCTCCCTTGTCCTATCACTACACACCCTTGTGTAATGCCCCTCTCTAACCTTGCAGGCCCCCTTTATGTCTGGCAGGCTGCTCTAAGGTGTCACTGGAATCTCCACTTCTCCAAGCTTAACAACCTCAATTCTCTCAGCCCATCTTCATAGGAGAGGTGCTCCAGCCCTCTGATCAGCTTAGTGGCTCCTCTCTGGACTTATTCCTTTAAATTTGTTTGAGTTGTCTACAGAGGGGAAGCAAGGTTGCTGTCAGTGGAAAAGAAAGTAGAACATTTCCCTCAGATCTAGGGATAATAATGGCTAAATAAAAGCTTTTTTTTTTTTTTTTTCTGATGGTGGTACAAAGAACTCTTCCCTTCCTGTCTCAGGAGAACCTTTTCCTGATTTTCAGAGGCTGCTCCAACACTTTGCAGTTGACATTGTGTTATCATGTTTTGATTAGAGAAAGAATGAAAGGAACAGAGACACATGCAATATGAGGGAAGGGGTGTGATTGTACCCACATGTTGTTCACCCCAAGCTCCACAGAACTCTCCATAGTGCTCAAAGCAGATTGATGTCAATTCTAGTTCAGAATTTGTACTGAAAAACAGCAGAAAAATAAAGATACAGAATAAGTTCTTGGTATACAAGTTGGCCATGGATTATTTCATTGAATTTTTGGCATTACAATGACATATTTAGAATTTAGAAGAAATGTGAGAGATAAACATCTCATTGTTTTGTCTACTCTGAAAATATCCAGCAAGGGATACGGCATTCTTTATAGAGATGAGAATTTAAATAGAAGGAATTTACAAAGAACATGCAATTTCTGTTTTAAAAACAGGGTGCAAAATTGGTGAATGAATTAACATGCTCATGCTCACTAAAAAAAGTCAGTGTCAGGACTTGGGAAATTAACTTTCCTTTAAGGTTCTAGTTCTCTCTTAGGAAGAGTATTTATTGAATCATGTATTTATTTAAAGTTGTATTAAAAGATAACTATCTTTAGAAAGGTATAATATAAGAAAAGGTTTTGGAAGTGACCCAGGGAGATTAATATTAATGGCTTTGCTAAAGAATTGAAGTGCCAAGAATGTCAGAATGCTTATTAGCACAGAAATATCTTATACTTTTAAGTCTTTCTTTTTAAACTTTAGCTATTAGTAAAAAATTGAATACAGGGAACTTTGCTAAATATAGAAGGACAGATGCATGCCAGGACAAAATCTGATTCCATTAACTACCATCCACATTCCAGTGTTGACTTGTTCATCAGAGTGACATCAGAGAGATGGGAAGGGAACAAGTTCAATCACTAGCACATCATTAGTTCAGTAACAGTTTCTTTTAAAGGTGCCTTTATGAAGCACTTAATTTAATGTTTTATCAAGCAGTACCCATCAATGTGTCCTTGATCACACGAAAAATTCAGTTTGTTGCATGCAGTGCCCCCAAAAAAAGTCCAGATTTCACATTTAAAAATGAGTAGTGTGACAGCAGTAATCATTATCTCGTCGACATTGATCTGTGTGCTGGCAAAGACTTCCTATTAAGTCTCGACCAGAGGCTGGCAGCTTCCATGGGTATGAACCTCCCTGAGAGTGGGGCAATGAAGTAAGAACTTGTTTCAGAAAATTAAATTGTCTCTAGAAACCCTGTAGAGTTTTGTTGCTTGCTCAGGACAGGAGGAGTATTATGCCAGAGATTAATGCACATCCTCATACTGCAAAGAGAGAAGAGGATGGAATAGAAACAGAGGCCATAAAGAATTCAAACCACTACTGATACAATTATTAATATTTTTATCTTCAGACCAGATTTGAGCTATATAACCATACAGTTCATTACTAATGAAATGCACCCTCTTCTGGGATGGAAGCTTTTAGATAGCTGATGGACACAGCATGCTGCCAGAAAGGAAAGAGAGGAAAAATGGAATTTTAGTACATCATGGAAAGCTCCTGCTGCTGAGGAAAGTGAAATGGCATATTTAGGAGCCAAGCCGCTCTCAAAGTAGGGTAAATTGGGAGCAGCTATTAGAAATTCAATAGAATAATGATAGTGGTGAGACAAAATAATATGGCAACTATGTCTGCCTTAGCAGACAAGGCTTCCACTTCTGTCCAGTGTCATTTCCTGCTCTCAGTTGGATAATGAGAAAAATATAAAGTCCTTTCCAGACTGAATGTTTATTGTATGTCTACATCACACAATGGAACACAGTGCAAAGATTCTTAATCCAAGTAAATACCAAAATTGCTGTGTTTCCTTGCAATATGATGCAAACTTCTTAGTTTGGAATTGGAATAACACATTCATCCCGAATAAATGCTTCAAAAATGTTAAGGAGCACTGACCTGGGAGAGCCTTACTTGTCTGATGGCACCACCTGCTTACCTACTCTACTCTACCTAGACTTGAGCTGGCTCAGATTTACCTGGTTTATGTGTCAGTATCTTCTTCCCTTTCTTCTTGGCTTCAGCATTGCAATAGGGAGACTAAGGCTGCGCCTAACTGCAATAATCTGTCTGTGTCTAAAAGGCCTTGAGACATTACTCCTGTATTCACTACTGAAGTTAGTGCCAGCTATTCCTGTTAAATGAAACAAGTTGACCAGGAATTTCCAATTTAATTAAGAAACTAAGGGACTCTGGACCTGGTGGGAAAAAGTATTCATGTTCAGTTTGGGAAAAAAATACCAAAAAGTGGAAATCTAATTTCTTGATAAGCCTACATCTGCTTTAAAAATGAATAATTATAATGGCATGAAATATCTAACAGTATCAGATTGATTTTTTTGTGGTTTATAATGAAGGGAAATGGCCACTTTAGCTATTCTTATGTACAAATTTTGTTTTGATTTTTCCATTGTTGAATATTAATAGACATAGGAGACAAAGCTCAGAAAACACTAAATTTATGAACCTTTCCTATGTGTGATACTAATTACCAATTATATCTCTCGAGTGACAATAATTTATTCAAATTCCAGTGAAATAATATTTCTTTTTTAATGTAAGGGCAATTGTTTATGCCCAAAAGTTTAATGCAAACAGGTGGGCAATTCTGACAAATATACATTTATATCCATGGGTTTTGCTTCCAGAATGCCACATGCTGAGGACTGTACTGCACTGGCTCAATCACAATTTATTTGAATTTTCAAGGAATGTTTTTCTCCTGACAGTACAATTGTTGTATAACTTGTCTAGGTTTTTTTTTTAGGGGCTAAAGAATATACAAATTTTTTATTTCTGAAAATTTCTGAAAACTTATAGAGTTATAAAAAAGGGAATTTTTTTTTTTCTTGATAATCTGGTAGGATTGTATAGTTTCGAAATACAAAAACCCTTAATTATATTCCCTATATGGATGAAATATTTTTGCCAGTAAGTGATTCTTAGTTATTAGATGTTACAATGGCTTCAATACTCTAGTGATAGAAGAAATAAAAATTTCTTTTGGCTTTGTTTGGGGGTGATAAATTGAACAACCTTATTCCAGATGAGATTACAACAGATCACTGTATCATGTATCATGCTGATACTGCTGATCCAACCAGTAGCAGGGCTGAGGATGTATGCCCAGTGGTAGCACATACAAACTCACCTATCAAAACATCTCTCTCTATTTTGGTCATCATAATCGGACATAATCACCTCTCACACAAACACAAACAGCATCAGTGAGTGGTCTCATCCTGTTCACCCTTCTGGCTTATCAGGATGAGGGACAATTAGTGGGAAATACACATCTGTCTGTCTATATATGTGCATCTTGGATCCCTTCAGCTGCTGGGCTTAGTCACTCAGCCTTCTCTTCAGCCTTCCTTGGATCCAAATCTCTTCAGATGCTTGCACATGGATATATGAGCCTCTGGGTTCACAGTTCTCCTCACACAGTGACACAGACAACAAATTCCTGCAGCAGATGGTTCTCAATTAGTTACCCCAATCCTTGAGAGAATTTTTAGTTAATTATTGTAGAACAGAAACAATTAATACTAAATGAAATATTTGAAAGATCCTAAAGCTGATTGAATGATCCAAAGGTTTGGGGGTTTCTTCCTAGGTTGTCTAAATTTTGAATTTTTACCCTTATGGGAAAATTTGAAGCTCAAAAAAATTCCCAAAAATGAAAAATAAAGCACATTTTATGCTCAGCTATTTATTAATGACAAAGCTGAAGAGAAAAGAGAATGTTAAAAGCAGAACATGAGAAAGCCAGATTTTTTCAGTTTTTCAGTTTTCAATTTTCATTTCTGATGAATTCATTAGTATAGACATACATCAAATTCAAGTTAGCCAAAGCTGATAGAATTACTCTAATGAACATTAATGTGCTTTGGATCAGATCATAGATTCTTAGAAGATTAAGCTGATAAAATAGGCCTAAAATGGCTTTATGCTATCTTGTGAAACTTTTTTTTTATTTTTTTATGAGAAAAAGAAACAAGGAGGCGGGGGGCAGGTCTTTCAGCTTTTCATGAAGATTCTTCCTTACTTTCTGAGCTTCCCAAATCAAAGACAATTAATGAAAAGGTGATTTTTTTTTTTTTAAATATTAGTGAATCCAATCTTCATAAAGATTAAAAGCTTCTGTCCTTGGAGACCCAATCTTAGATATTTCAACCTATGAAATCTGGAATTAGTTTTGGATGTGTGTAGATTTCTCAGGGAAACTGTGTTTTTTATTATATTAGTACAATTGAGTTCTTTTTAGCTAGATATGGGGAAAATGCAATGGGAAGTTCTCTTTTCAAATGTAGTATGTTTCCAATTTTTATTTTATATATATAGTTATTTTTCTTTAATGTAGATATGAATTAAAGTATCACAAATTGTGTTAAATTATTCTGGGACAATAACATTTTGCTTCAATAATTAACCAAAGACCTCTTTGCCTCTCATCTCCATGAATTCTTGCTAATATGGTTGCATTGCTTCAGAGTGTAAGAAATTTCAAAATGTTGAGGGTGAAGTCAGAGTTGACCTAGATGAGACTTAGGCTGAGGTTTCCTTAATAGCCTTAGGTAGAGTGATTATATGTAGAGCAGTATGTGCATCATAGGGACCATTTTAGTCCCTTTTAGACTGCTATATGCCCAGATAGGTAGAGCATGCCCTTATATAGCTGCAATAATACTATATATATATATATATATATATATATATATATATATATATACTTTAACACTTTCACATTGACACTTTAACAATTTCACATTGAAGGACATTTTGTTAGTCTTGATCATTTTAAGTTCTCAAAAAGTTTCAAAATTCAAAGAAGAATTCCTTCTGTGTTAGCACTCAAGAAGAGAAATGAAAAATGAAAATAGAGAAAATGAAAAAATAAATTAGAATGATAGAATCATGAAATGGTTTGGGATGGAAAGGACTTTTAAAGGTTATCTAGATCAATTCCACTGCAATAAGCAGGGGCTCCTTTAACTAGATCAGGTCTGATCTAGAATTTTTCCAGGGATGAAGCATCCAAAATGTTTCTGGATGATCTGTGCCAGTATTTCACTGGTATCACTGTAAAAAAAAAATAAAAAAAATTCCTTTTTATATCTAGTCTGAATTTATTCTCTTTTAGTTTAAAATCTTTATCCCTTGTCCTATAACTATGGGACCTAAAAGAAAAATATTGTCTTCATCTTTCTTATAAGCCCTGTTTAAATACTGAGAGACTCTAATAAGATCTCCCCTACAGCCTTCTCTTTTCGAGTGTGAATAGCCCTAAATCTCTCAGCCTGACTTCCCAGGAGAGGTGCTCCATCTCTCTGATTTTCTTTGTGGTTGTCTCCTGGACTTGCTCTAACACATCCATATCCTTATGATTTCAGGGACTGTGGACACAGCACTCCAGGTGGGGTCTCACCAGAGCAGAGCAGAGGGGCAGAATCCCCTCCCTGGCCCTGCTGCCCACGCTGCTTTGGATGCTGCCCAGGACATGTTTGGCTTCCTGGGCTGCAAGGGCACATGACTGGGTCATGTCCACTCCCTCATCCACTTGGTACCCCCAAGTCCTTCTTGACAGGGCTACTCTCAATTCCTGCATTCCATAGAGTGTATTAATAGCAGGGGATGCTCCCATCAGGTACAGCCCCTGGTCTTGTTGAAGTTCCCTGAGGCTCACTTATTGATGTCTTGTCCAAGATCCTCTGGATGGCATCCCATCCTTCAAGGGTGTTAACTTCACCACTCAGCTTAATGTCATCTGCAGACTTGCTGAGAGTGCCATCAGTCCCTTTGTCCATGTCATTGATGAAGACATTAAACAGTACTGGTCAAAATATGGTCCCTTGAGGGACACTACTTTTCACTGAGAACTTACAGTGCCATCAGGACATTGATCTGTTGACCACCAGCCTCTGGATGAGATCATCCAGGCTATTCTTCCTGCATAAGAGAGATAAACATAATGCATAACAAATCTATGTGTTTACAATTAAGAGAGAAACGTGTTATAGGGGACCAGGTCAAAAGCCTTCTAAAAGTTCAGATAGATGAGAACTTTAGCCCTTTCCTTGTCCACAGTTGTAGTCACTTGACCACATAAGGCCACTAAATCCCCTTGGTGAAACTATGCCAGCTGTCTCAAATCACATCCCTGTCCTCCATGTGCCTTCACACAGCTCCCAGGAGGACCTGCTCCATGATCTTCCCAGGCACAGAGGAGAGGCCAACTGATCAGCAGTTTCTGGGTTCCTTCTTTCTTTCTAAAAATTGGTGCAAAATTTTCCTTTTTTCAGTTGCCTGGGACTTCACCTGTATGCCATGGCATTCCAAATATCATGGAAACTATTTTGGGAACTACATGAGCCACCTCTGTCAGAACTCTGGGATAGATCTCATCAGGTCCATAGACTCAGTATATTCAGATTCCTCAGGTAGTCACAAACCTGATCTTGTTTTATAGTATCTAAACTCAAGATTCCATCTGTGAAATTATCTACAGAGTAGACAATAAGAAAATCTAGACTTTTTCCGCAAAGAATAAACTTCATTGCATTTCTTGGAGGGTGCCCTATGCCAAACAATGTATCAGTACCTCCTTTCTGAAAATATATGTAATTCTTTAGAGGCATGGCTGGCTAACAAAGGTGACCAGCCTTGTAGCTCCAGTAAAAACATTCTGTCAGCCTTAATGCACAGTTAAGTTATATCAGGTACCAGTACAACAGTGTCTTCCAAGTTAAAAAAATATGTGGTGTGGATTGGCTGTGTAAAAATATAATTTTGAAAGACTACATGTATGCAAGGATACAAAATGGCCAACCTGGACTTACTTGATATGTTTTCTCCCATTATTCAGTTTACAAGAGGATCAATTTGAAATGCCCATTCTACATTTTCTTTTCCAGGTAATATTATTTCATTCATATCATAGCAACAACAGAATTAAGGTTTCCAGCACAACAGTACAGCTAACATTTTCTAAGTCTCTACTTTATGTGGAAAAAATCCTCCCTACCTTTTAAATCTTTTTGAAAGGAATTTACCTCTATTCGAAAAATAAATAAACCCAAACCCAAAACTAAAGAAATGAACAAAACTAAATAGAAACCCCAGAAGAAAACACAAGTCCCATTGTTAAGCTGAATTACATATATCTAGCACACTGGATTTAATCTTTTAATAATATCTTTTTTTAGTAAATGTTTAAGAGGGTGCCTGATGAATATCTTACAGTGGAATGCTCATACTGACTAAGTTTTTTGCATCCTCCTTCTTTGCTGCAATTAGACTTTAGACAAGTTATACAACAATTGTACTGTCAGGAGAAAAACATTCCTTGAAAATTCAAATAAATTGTGATTGAGCCAGTGCAGTACAGTCCTCAGCATGTGGCATTCTGGAAGCAAAACCCATGGATATAAATGTATATTTGTCAGAATTGCCCACCTGTTTGCATTAAACTTTTGGGCATAAACAATTGCCTGCCGGTAATTTCCAGCTTCTTTGTCAGTGTTTTCCTCTGGGATGGTCCTTAGTTCCAAGAGAAGGTTTATTTTAGTGTTTATTTTGATCTAAAAAACTTCTGTTCATTTGTCGACAGAGATTTTGAGTCAAGCTCATTGAGGTCCCTGGAACATTGAGCAGATTCTCTTTGGGAATCTGCTAGATTCCCAAATGTACTTAGCTTCAGATGGAATATTCAGCTGGTGTCTCCTGGGGAGAATGTGATTTGAATAAAAAGAGTTGCTTTCAGCACAATTCTTTTTATTTTTGCCATCTGATCTCTTCCTCTCCTCTTCCAGTCTAGTTGTTCTTGCAGGGTTAGAAGTAATTGCTGTAAACCAGGCTACACTCTGGCACAACAATCCTACTGTTCTTAATTTTTACGTGGTTATATCCTGAAATGTTATAGAACAACCAGAAAGATACCAGAAGATGAAAGTAAGTAATTTTAATCTAGAGGGAACCAAGAAAAAATTGCTCAGCTCAAGCTGACCTGCTGCTGTATCCCTTCATAAAATTCTTTATTTTTTTTTTTAATCCAGCACCTGAGACTCTGCCCTGGGAAAACTAGGGTTAAACCTGAAAGAGGAAGTGGGCCTGAGAATGGAAATGTGTGTGTGAGGGGGGAGTTAAATGGGGCACCCCGGGGAAGTCTATTGCCAAGGACCCTATTGCTGGCACTCACAGTCTCAGGTGGTGTGTGCTTGTGACTCCCTGAATGCTGTGAAAACATGCAGGTAGTGGCTTCTCCTTTAGCAATATTACACATCACTGAATCACAGAATAACTAAGTTTGGAAAAGACCTCTGAGATCATCAAATCCAACCCTTCAGTGATCACCACCTTGTCTATAACTAAACTATGCCACTAAAATTTTTAATACTTTGAGGGGTTATGACTCCACCACTTCCTTGGCCCATTTTAGTCCATTCTAACCCCATTTAACAACCCTTTCCATGAAGAAATTCCTCCTTATTTACAACCTGAACCTGCCCTACTGCAGCTTGAAGCTTTTTACTCTTCTCTTGTCTATAAGTGCCTGGAGAAGAGGTTGACCACCAGTAATGAAGTAGTACACTTCAGTAAAAGATTTATATCAAAAAACAATTCCAGAGGATAAAATATATTTTGGAATGTTTGTAGCCAGGTAAGAGCTGCCTTTTGAATCATCCCATTACTCATCTGGAAGGAAAGAAGAAAAGCACAAAACTACATAGACATTTGTTAGGTCTGTGAGCAAATGAGGTGTTGTATTTTTATATCTTGTAAAGGGATAAACTTCAAAATTTGACTGCATTTGCTAATATCACAGTAACCAAGAGTCACAATTTTAATTGTTATTCGAGAATATATTTCATTTCAAAACAGTAGTATAAATTGCAATTGAATATAGAGTTTTCAGGAATAACTTAGACTGAAATGGACATAACAGATTAAAAAAATCTGTGCATCAGAACAGTTCCTATTGGAAGAAAGAGGTAAAAACTGGTTCCAACCAGTACAAGCAGTTTCCAATCAGATACACAGGAGCAAAATTAGTCATACAAATAATGATCTTATTCTGAAGTTATTGTATATGTTCTGGAAAGGTCATCTGAATTATTTCAATAATAATCAATAACTTTACTAAATTGCCAGTAGATACAAAAGTTAATCTTAGCTGTAATACAAACAAGCTGTAACTTGTTTACTCATCCAAAATTACTTGATTTTCATTTCATATGCTTTCTCACCTTTTCCTGTTGTTCTGTCATTCTGCTATGGATGGGAAGGTGGCCCACATTACTATGATTGAACTAATTTTTATAGAATGCATTTTAAAAAACTTTTCTTTATTCTGATCTACTTCCAGGTTAAGATCTTGTGAAAAATGCAACCTTTTGCTGTTCTGGGGAAAATATAATCTGCGTTCCCATATAGGCTGAAGGGCTGCCTCCAAAAGAAAAATTGCCCTGAGACTGTGCACAGATCCAAGAGCACAATGCCAAATTACACCCTTCTATGCAACAACATTTGCTGCTGATTAGGAATATAAATAATAGAAATCCCCAACTTTCCAGAAATTATCAAAGTAGTAAATTTCATCAGACTAGCTCATTCCTGATTTATTGCCCTGTTTGGACTCTTTCAGCTTCTAGATTTATCAGTACATAAAATATATGTGCAATGTTATGAACATTTCATTTTATGTTGTTTTTAAAATGTCATACAAAAGAAGAATATTTATATTTTTAAGAGTATTTAGTTTGGGAACCAGGGAAACCAGGATTGTTTTCCTTAAAAACTATACAAAATATTTTCTTAATTAAAATATTTATTAATAAAATATTTATACTTTTATCTCATCAGTAGATGTAATTTTAATAGTGATAATAAAATCAAGTTGTTCAAAATAAGCACACATATACACATTTTAACTGTATTCTATTAAAAGCTGTCTGCTTTCCAGAGATGAATAACATTTAAAGAATATAATATGGAAAACTAAATCACTTTATTCAGTAACTGTACATTTATTTTTTCATTCAACATGTACTACAGGTGTGAATTTGTGTGGGCTGATTTTTACTTCAAATGAAAATAGCTTGCTGCCAAATTTGCAACTTTTCACTTTTTGGTTATTCACAGTGTGAAAATTCTTACTTTATAAAAGTTCTTCAGTCAGAAAACTGCTCAGAATGAAACAGTAAGATTATAGCTTAACATCTAGGGAAAATTAAAAACACCACACTTGCTTCTTTTTACAAAACATACATAAGAAGGAATACCTTGAAACTACGTCAATATCTGTAAAGTAATAGATGATCTTTGATAAAATGGTTCTGTAGGAAACAATCTTTTGCCTTTGTGTGTGCATATGTGTATGTATATATGTGTATGCATATATATATAAAAGGATTAAAAGATAAGCAGAAATCAACAGAGTTGAAATAAGGTTATTTGTTTTTAATTAACCTCAAAAATAAGGAAATCATGTATCAAAATGCATCCATGATATCTAATGATCTCTACAAACAAAGACTGTCAGGTTGTGAGAGAATTGTCATTTTTGTAGAATTCTGATAGCATCTTTTTCCTCAGCCTAGTCAACTTTGGAGCAATATAATTAGCTGGGAACCAAAGAGCATGCTGATAGAACTACTAAAAAAAATATCAGTTTATGAAATTATGTTCTGCATCTCCCATTTGTCTTTTCTTTTTTTTTTCTTTTTTTTTCTACTTTATTTTCTGGACAGCCTAGTCTTACAGAATAAGATGAGAAATCAGATCTAACATTATTTTCATTTAGTATTTCCCAGCTTAATCAGAATGTCCTTCACTGATAGGCATGAATGGCAAGCTACCCTTGAATGCAAGTCAAAAACTAATCAGGTATGATATATATATAAGTATACATAAACATTATTATTATTATTATTATTAATAATAATAATAATAATAATAATAATAATAATAATAATAATAGTAGTAGTAGTAGTAGTAGTAGTAGTAGTAGTAGTAGTAGTAGTAGTAGTATAGTCCTGAGATATATATATCAGGTATATATATATATCTGTCTGAGACAATTGTGGCTGTTCAACCTGGAGTAGAGAAGGCTCTGGGGTGACCTTATTGTGCTCTTTTTTTTCCTGTAGGAGGCCTACAAGTGAGATGGAGAGGGACTTTGCACAAGGGCATGCAGTACTGGAACAAGGAGGAATGACTTTAAACCACAAGAGAGTAAGCTTAGATAAGGTACTAGGAAGATATTCTTTATTGTGAGGGTGGTGAAGCATGGAAACAGGCTGCCCAGAAAAGGTGTGAATGCCTCATCTTTGCAAGTGTCCAAAGCCAGTTTGGATGGGACTTTGAGCAGCCTGGTATAGTGGAAGGTTCCCTGCTCAAGGCAGAAGGGTTGGATCTAGATGGTGTTGAAGATCACTTCCAACCAAACCATTCTGTTTCTACAAAATAATTCTCCTTCATCCTTTCTGTCATGGTGCTCCCCAGTTTAGTGCTCCCACTGAAACCCTCTAAGTCATGTGCTTCTCACTCAGTCTCACCATCCTCCTGTGGTGGTCTGGAGAGCAGAACTGGAGGCACAAAGGGTAAAGACCAGAAGTTGTGATAAGAACAATTTGTTGGAAACAGTAATGAAAGAGGACAACAAACAGTGACAGCAACAAAACTAATGACAGAGGGTAGAGGAAAAAGGCAAACTATTCACATGGAAAATCCCCAACAATGCCTGACCACTCCCTTCACCATGCCATTCAACTCAACTCCCAAAGGAAGCTTTTCCCCAGTCCCTGGAGAATGATGTAAGGTGGTATATAACAACCTCTGCGTTTTAGCCACGCCCCATCCCGACTTCTGCAAAAAATTAACCTGGTTCTGGCCAGAACCAGGACATTAGCCAATTTTCTCACAGTTGAATGAGCTGTCCAAAGAGAAGTTCTGCAGAGAAAACATTGACTGAGTTTCAACAGTCCTTGGATGACAGAATACAGAAAATCAGTGGGTAAAGATTTGCTTTACACTTTAATGGTGAATAATTTTGGCAGTTTCTTTTGTTTGTTTGTTTATCTTTTAGAAACAGAAGAAATGCTGTTTTTCAAGTGTGGTTAAGAAGTGTCTTATACTTTGTGATTTCCTAAGTCTTTTAGGCTGGGGTGGGTCATACTTAATACCACTTAATCCCTTTTCATCTGTGTTTTTGCTTATGGCCTATAATTCTCAGTGTCTTCATAACTCTTCAATTAGTCAAAGACTCAATAAAGAACCTTTTGAAAAAATGGTTCTTAGCCTTTCACTTTTATAAGCACCAAAATTCAATCAAAAATTATTTTTAAAGTGACTAAAAGCTACAGTGGCAAATCTATTAAAATGTGTTCAATCATTAACTTCTTTGATTTAACATCTGTCTAAAACATAGCATCAAAAATTGAATAATTTATCACCTAATTGCATAAAAGCTTGAGTAATGTAAAGCATTAATTAAAAATTTATATGAATTTCAGAAGAAGAAAGTTGAGCAGGAACTATTTGATTACCCATGCAGCATGACGGCTATAGCTGCTTTGAAAGACTAATCTATTACAAATCACAAATGCTTAACAGTGAAAAACACTCTAAGTGCCTTAGAAACCTATCTGATGATTTTCAGAAAATGCATTATCTATAGATTACTTCAGATTCTATAGTTAGACACACAGATATGCCAGTTCTTATTTCACTTTTACGACTTATGAATCTAACTGTATGTACAAACTTGTGTAAACATAAAAGAATAAGGATTTCAGAACTTTCTGGACCTTGTTTCATAAATGTACAGACTTCAAGAGCAGGTTTAAGGTTTGCTTCGCTGGCTCATATTTAATCAGCCATAGAAGAATATCATAGCCATAAAATCAACTCATGTTAAATATATTATGGTGGGAAAAAATAAACAGCTATTATATCAACCATATTATCTCTTCAAATTATCAATTGACTCTCACAACTGATGAAAACTAGAGAACTTCTAAGTGCAGTTTTCTTCTTTCAGCTATTAATATTTGAAAGTAGTTAGTTGTTTAAAACATTTGTGCCAAACTGCTTTTAGAATTAGAAAAATTGGCTCAGAAATCAGAGTATCCAGATGGATGCAAACAGCACAGGTCTTAATTTAAACAGGTTTGTCTGTCACCAAAAAAATGGACCTGCTCTGCAAAGTTCTCTCTTTAACACTCCCACCAAAGCCTATTCTCATGAATCATTCACTGAGATGTACCTATGTAAATGAGGGCTTATGAAACCAGGCCCTAAGTTTATTGAAATGTAAATTACAGTTCAACGTAGTTTGGGGTACTTTCTAAAAGAATATTTAGAAAATTATTATTTTTCTTATAGAGAGCATAGTTATTATTTTGTCTAACACTGATAGCTTTGCATGAATCTAGATTTATCTGAGAAAATAGTAGGTTGATGATTATTTTTTCTCTTATTTTTTAATTTTTATTTAATTTTTCTTTTTCTTTCTTTTTTTTTTTGTTTGCTTGTTTGGTTGGCTTTTTACTATTCTTTCTGCTATTTTTGCTGACTGCTCTTTGAGTCTTTATCTGCCTGCTGAGAGGATGGGATGTATTTGATCCACTTTAAGAGTGCGCTATTATCAATCCACCCCCTTGTGAGAATGGGGTTAGTGTTTGCAGTGCTCTCAATTTGATACCAGTACAGGGAAAAAAATTCAGAATTATCACAAACCAAAAGTAAAATAGAAGATACATTTAAGAAATATAATATAGAATTGGCATAATAGTAGCAATCAGGAAATTAATGACACTTTTAGGTTTGGAAAGCTCACAAAAGACTTGAAGAGCTCAATTGCCAGCCATTATGAAAATATGCTCAGAAATATGTTCATTCATTACATATATATTACATTTTATAATATTCTATTATATATTTATACATATTTATACATTTATTGTTATATATTTTATTATACTTTTATATATGTTAAAATATTTTAAAAAACAGACTATTTAATCCATACATAGGTGACCACAACTTAGAAAATTCCAGGGTAAAACTTTCAGGAATCAAAGAGACTTGTCTCTTAGTAACAAGTTTAATAGAACCCTTTTCTTTCACATCCAAGTGGAAAGTTTGAAAGTTCCAAACCTTGCATTACAAACAGAAAGTACCTAAGATGGCTAGAAATAAATGTACTCATCCAGCTTTTCTGTTATGTTCTGCTTTTTAAGCTTCTTGTTTGCTTCCTGTTATCTTTAAAAATGTACTATTTTCCTTTCAATTTTTTTTTTGATAAAAGATATGATGCTGCTGTGTGCTGTATGAATTACAGCTAAAGGAGGCTTAGATTTCTTTTTATTATGCTAATTACTAAGATTCTTGTGCAGAGATGACTCAGTGACATGTTTGAAAGGAGTTTAAAGTCATTTCACCTTTCATTCATTGATTAGGCTCTCAAGGAGAAAAAATTAAATGGAAAAAGCACACTTATTTTGAAAAGCATGTAAGCAAGAAATTCAGTTAAGGAAAGAGTTCATATATACATATATTCACATACATATGTGTATACACTCATAAATATATGTGTGTGTATGATTGTGCTCTCAATTGTACAAACACATGCACGTAAACATATTTATAGCTAGGCTACTAATATATGTATTGAAGTAACATTTCCATTTTTTAAGGGAAAGTCTTTATGACTTGAAATTAAATTACTTTATGTTAAAAACTTTACTACTACTACTACTACTGCTACTACTACTACTACTACTACTACTACTACTACTACTACAGGTCTGCAAACACAAACCAAAAAATTCCTAACAACAGATTTCCACTAAAGCAGATCTGGTAGGGGTTTTTTGTGTGGAGAGAGAGAAGGTGAAGGATGACAAAGAAATGTTTTGGTTGTCTTTTTTGGTGATTGTGCCTGTGTAATACAGGTATGAATACAAGAAATCAAAAGTGTACATTATTTTTGGTGGCAATGCCAACTAAAACCACTTGAAAATATACCACCAATCTCTTGTGATTTTAAAACTACATTTTCTTATTCTGAAGAGATTGTTTGCACTGGAAAATTTACTGGGTACTCTGAAATCAAAATGTCTTGATGATCCTGTTCTACTTACAAGACTGACATATTAATTAGATGAAAGATTAGTTCCTTCTCAGATTAATATGTGAAGATGCCAGACAAAAGCAAAAGGTTGTCACTGTCATTTTGATTTTAAGACTCAAGAAAATCTGTCTCATGGACTTATCAAAAATGAAATTCTTATTTTGGTAAAAGATTATGAAGAAAGAGAGTTTCAGCCAGAGGGTCCAAGAACTCAAAGGCATTATTTACAGTCAAGCACATGGCTAAGTCTTGGCTGTTGGTCTTCTTTTGGTCAGTTTGCTTAGTTTTTGATTCAACTGTAATGCTTGCAAAGAGACAATAATCCTTCAGTGCCAGAAGGGTATTGCAGAGCACTGTACAAAGTCCCAGTGTGTGACATCTATCCATGGTCCAGAAATTTCATGTGTGACAGAAATTTAATAGAATCATAGAATCATTCAGGTTGAAAAGGCTTCTGAGATAATTTCACTACATAAATAATTAATTTCTCTTTCTGCAAAAAAAATAAGACATGAGTAGAATAAATCAACAGTCACAAACTCAGTAAATATAACTATTTAAATAATAATAAATACCTACCAGAGCATTGGTTTGTGAGACAAACTAGGTATTAGCTAAAGTAAATGCACAATTAGCTATTTTTACTTATCAAAAACTATTTTTCTGAATTTCCTTCCTGCTTCATGATGCTTTACTAAAAAAAAAAGGTTTCTTATGGAAATAAATTAATAGCAACTTCATTCTTTCTGTGACCCTTTCCTGCTTACCTTTTGTCTTCTGTAAGCCTGAAAACATAGTTCTTCACCTCACTCCTCTTCAGGTACATCTGCCATGGCAGCAGAAGAAACAAAAAACTAACAAACAGAAAGGAGAGAGACCTTTGACTGAAATGTTTTTCTCTTTCTTTAAACAAGAGAACAAAATATTTTAACATTAAAACATTTATTTTGTTTCAATAACAAATCAGAAAGAATTTTTCTCAGAAACCTTTGTCCTGGAAACAGCTTATGCCTCTGTAGCCTGTTTTGCAAAAATGTTTTATCAGAACGTAAATCATGATCCTTTAATCCTTCTTCCTTTATACATTTACAATTGTTTTTCTACAAATATGTAAGAAACTATTGTAAAGATAACAAGCCCCTTAACAACTTTTGACTGAAGCAAAACATGGCCTTGGACATTCAGTTTCAGACCACTGGTTGTTGCTTAGCAGCTTGATGAAAATGTATGCAGATCTCTCTTTTTCCCCTAAAATCACTTACTTTAGAGTCAGTTAGTTTATCTCTTCTAACATTAAAGGCCTGTATCTCAAAGATGCCATTAAATACCACTTCACAACTCTACAGTCATGGCATGTTTTCCTCCCTAGGATCTGAGGTCTTCCATAAAGTTCAGTTTCCATCTATCCCATTATGTGATTTTGGATATTTTTAAAGGAAAAAAAAAAAAAATCAGATTTTAAATTTAACATTACCACTGGGATATGCAATAGCTTGAACTTGGTCAGATCTCAGATAGTCATCCAGCTGCTTTCTACTCCCCTTCTCAACAGAACAGGAAATAAAAATAAGATTAAAAGAATCAAGATAAATGGTCAAGATAAATACAGAGAGAGCCCTTACCAATAACTATCACAGGTAAAAAGACATGATTTGGGCAAATAATATTGCAATTCCCTGCCAATCAAAATAGGGTTGGAGAGGGAGAAATAAATACAAATTAAAACACCTCCCCTCCCACACTCCTTGTTCTCTGCTTGAACTCAACTCCTTCATTCCCAACTACCTCATCCCTCCAAGTGGCAAAAACTAAACAGAAAAAACCATTCAAATACTTGCAAATATTTGTCTAAGTAGAATACTGTCTGACTGTAAGCTAAATAGGTCTTCGGGTGTATTTAAAGTCAGCTGGTGTTACTTTTATGGCCTGAGCTGACCAGTGCTCTGAGATAAACTTTACCCATTTTCACTTTACCCATTTATGAATTTCAGAATACCAAGAGACTTCCGAATTCTGGAGACTGGCATTTTCATTAGAATAGAAACTGTAACCTGGAAACGGTAACTAACTTGTAAATTTTGAAAATTGGAAAAATAAGCATCTTAATGAGACAAAATACAAGCAGAAATACAATAAGCATAATTTTTCTTATATTGCATCTTTTCAGAATGAGTACTTTTATTCAAAGTTTTATTCATCATCTGAGTGAACTTTATAAGTTCCAGTAAACTCTTAATCCTCAGGTATGTTCAGGCATCCCAGAAAGTACTTATTTCTGTTGGTTTTGAAGCCTGAAGCTATGACGATGTTCTGCTCTCATTGGTAGCTTTTCCTAGGTTGTTTTTTTTTTTTTTACTTGTTCCACCTCAGAATAGAGAAGTATTTTCTTCTTAACATGTCTAGTTTACCTGCATGGAAAAACAGATTTTTCCTTCCCTCAAAGGCTTCCTCTAAAATTCATGTGCAGCATCCACAAGAATGCAAACAGGCAGATGTGCTCCCTTGCTGCCTTGTAGTGCAAACAGTGATTATGAATAAGTGCATCACACAAACCTGATGCACAAAATCACTTGTTCCAACAAAATACAAATGTTTGACCATGTTTTTGTTTCCTTTTATTTATTTCTTTTTTCTTTTAATTAAAAATGGTTTAAAACTGTAATCTGAAAAACACATTGAGTCCATTCTCAGTTTGCTTAAGAAAAGTGCAATCTAAATGTCGCTCATGGAACCATCAGTGACAACAGAGGAAATGTCTTCTTCTGCTGGTATTTTCAAAGTACTATCAAAACCAGGAATATATTTATTTGTTTCAGCTTCTTCAATTCTATTTGCAGGTGTCTGGAATGAATCAATAGATTACATAGTAAAATTAATCCAGAAGCTGATATTTAAAATGCAACAAATTTAATGAAACTATAATGTTGTATTCTTGGGCAAAGTACTATGCACAATGTCCATCAGAAACATTGGATGTAATTTAGGTGACGCCTTCTTCTCAGACACTTATAATTGCAACCCCTGATTATGTGAAGCATTCCCAGATGATCCTAGCAGATCATGCTGCAGAGGAAAAGGAAAAAAATGGAATTTTGGCTGGTTTGTTTGGTGGTTTTGACCAATATTGCCTGGGATTTGGGGAGAGGTATGGTTTCCAATTCTCATCAGTTAATCAATCAGAGCAAGATTCATCACCAAGCACTGAAGTGAGGAGATTATATGATATTATTTTGTCCTCTCTTCTGTAGTCAACTCATGAAATTTTATGAAAATTTAAATTAAATGCAGGAAAATTCATCTGGTCAAATGTAAATCAAGAAGACATATCTATCCTAACATCTGCAGATGATCACAGGAAGATATTAATCATGAAACACTGTCAAAAAACAAAAGTGGTACATAATCACTTTGCCTGTATTTTTTACAGCAGTTAATGTCAATCTCTGTGTATTTCTGTAACTTTACCTGAAAAAGTGAAGAATCCCAACTATTTAGATTTGAGAATATAAACACAGAGACAAAGCACCCTTCAGTCTTTTTTGACAGTAAGCTTTGTGTATTTATCCCTCCACAATATACTCTCAAATCTTTTTTGGTTCAACATTTCTCCAGGATTTTCTCAAAATAGTTACAAAGGTGATACACTTCTACCACTTCTACGAAGAAATACAAAATGCTTTTATTTCTATTTTACTAGCAAGTTTCTTTTGGATATGACAACATTCTTTGATGAAGACTGCGGTGAAGGAAAGAACTATTAAAAGTTAATGAATTCTGAAACTATACTTTTTATGCCTGATGCTCATAAAGATTTCACATTCTCATTTCTTGCTAATCTCTATGGCAACCTTTTGCAGATTCAGTAGTCACAGAGAAAAGACTGGTACAGTACTAAAAATGAATCCAATTTCACTCCTGAAATCCTAAAGCCAAAATGTATTTCAGCTAAATGTATTTCCTGTGTTGATAATAAGCACAGGACTTTGGTGAATAAATTAAACTTTGAGAGCTCAATTTTGCACTCAGATCTTCCCTATATAATTTTCATTCTGCTTCTCATCTGATTGCTGAATCCTATTTTTCACACTGAATTCAAAATCATATCTTTTCAAGATAAATTAATCTATAAAATAATCAGTGGACAATTTTAGGACCTCAGTGGAACTATACACAACCTGAAAATTAGGTAGGTATTTACACTGTTTGTTGAATTCGAGCTCAGGTATTTACAGGTAGAACTTTTGCATGCCAATTAAGTGAAGGAACAAGATAAGAATTCTTGTGACCACGGTAAGTATCTTATCCTTTTATTTGGGTGGCAAGTAAAGGCTTTATCTCTTATGATTATCTGTCCCATACCAATTCTGAGAGAAATTCAACCAGTGTTCAGGATAACAACTTAAAACTTTAAATTATGAAGCTATTAGATATCTGCATAATGAAATGGATATTATCAAACAACAAGAAAACAAGCAAAATATACAGACACACATTTCTAAATTCCTTCCAGTAACTGAATTCAAATAAGAAGTGAACATACACTAAAAGGAAAAGTGATATAGCTACTTGGCTGCAAACACCATCAATTTGGCCCATGCTGAATAAGACAAAAGTAAAATAAAAGATTAGTAGCTCTCATTTCTTTTAGAATGAGGTTATCAAAGAAAAAAAACCCTCAAGAATATACCATGTTTTAAAAAATTCTATATAGTCACATTACATCAAAATCATACTCAAATGTAAATAAAGTGAAAGATTATATTTTAGCAATATATCATACCCTTATATTTCATTTATTTTTAATTAATCATGATTTCACATTGTGAAAATTCTGTTCCTTATAAATGGTTGATATGCAGAATTGACATTTTATTTTGAGCCAAATAGCATTAAGTCAAATATCTTGAATTTTACCATGAAAGGTCAATTCTGAACTGAAAGATGTAAAGGAGTAATTTAATTTTATGCTGGTTCGATTATTGTAGACCTAAAAACCTAAAATTGTAACAGGATACCTGGGGAAGATTATCAGGCCCTGGTACAGATCCAGGAATCTATTAAGAATGGTTACACATTTTCTGATTTAGTGGAAAGCAGTCTGAGAAGCCTTATAAGGTAGGCTGCTCAAAACCTAGGTCTCCAGGTGTCTTAGCTGAGGCATCATTAGAAAGTGTGAGGGATCTGGGGTGTCACATTTGTAGGTCCTGGCTTCAATGCTCTGAAACATCTTAAAATCTGTTTTTGTTTTCTAAGACACTTTTCAGGTTTAGCCATTGGCATTCAGTGCAAAGCTCTGTTTAGTTAGAAAAGTGTGTGGTTTAAGCTATGAAGAGAGAACCAAACATGATTTATCTTATTTTCTTAGGAAGTATTGAAGTAAACGAATGAATTCTTGTTAAATGCCTGATTTGCACCAGAACATTCTTTTTAAACAGCAGCCTTCTCTGTGGATTTTTTTTTTTTTGTTAGGCCTACAAGCAGTACCACAAAAAGACTATGTTTGCTAGCTCAGATACAGGGATTCATCAAACTGTGGATATAATTCCTGAAGAAGTTTTACATGCTTACTCCCACTGACTTCTGCAGACTTCTTCCTAATTTACATCAGTGTAAAGTGGATCAGAGACCCATTTCAGGAGCTTTAGAAGTTGAGAGCAAGCATGTCTGACAGTCATGCAAACCAATACAAGAGAGGTACCAAGAGTCTAATTTTACCTCAAGCTGTTTAAAGTACCATCCACACAGCTGTGTGGAAATGCCTGGTTTGAAGGTGAACTGTGAATGAGAGTAAAATCTGTCACATATGAAAGGTTAAGAAGATCAGTCTCAATTGATTTCACTGAGACAATAAAATTAGAGACAGCAGAGAAAATTACTGCCATGAAATAATTGCTCTTGTTTATGCTGGATTTTTCTCCTTGTATCGTTAACCCAAACCTGGAGCAAATTAAGAACTAATAAGAAAATTTAATAAATGGGTACACAGAGCAGCCATCTAAAATTTTCGGTGAACATTTAAAAGAGTTCTGTAGCTCAAGCAGCCTCAGAGAGGAATCCCTGTCCAGCCAGTTACAGGAGCAAACAATATCTGAAATTTGTAACCCATCAAAACACTGTTCTAAACTGCATGGATAATGCAAATTTTCCAAGGAGATGTCAATATTGACTTTTTAAGAAAAAATTTTAAGGACCACACTTGCAGTCTTTGAGTAACTGTTTGCCATAGTTACTCAGCCAGCTGCCCCCCTCCATTCTTTCCACGATAGCCTGTGAAAGATTTTTGTGGGATTTGAACTGATCCCTCTGAACAATCTTTTACCTCACCATGTTTGGAGATTTGGTAGCAAGTTCAGGGCTAATCTACATATTTTTCCATGACAGCCTGTATGCCTGTATGCATATTCTATGCAGTGTGAATACAACTTTTCATTCCCCCAATTATTTCTGTTCCTATTAGATTTTAATGAGTTCTACCGTTATTAGTGAAGAAATCACTTACACGCTTATTGGGGAAAAGAACTGAAAGCCTTTCATTGTGACAATGTAGTTTTATAAAAAACGAGGAAAAAATATGAGGAAAGAAAATCTAATTTCTAGAAGAAGAATGCTATATTTTCAAACCTTTCTGTGACTATTTTCTAAACATTGCTTTCCAGAAGGAAATATAGCCAAAATATGCCTTTGTGGAAGATCCAAGTGTTTTCAGTTTCTGTACAAATCTGAAAAAGTCAACTTTTTAAATCTCAAAAATAGAATCATCATCCAGTTGTTGTCTTTATTTTAACCTCTGAACCCTCTGCTGTTCCTTTATTATGGAAGAACAATATTTTTTTTGGTACTTGACCTCCTAACTGCCATTTGCCTTCTTTTTTCCTTTCCCTTTCTCTGCTCTGCAATTTATCTCAGTCTCTTAAGACCTCCCCCTTAATTTCTCCATTTTCACTGGCATTAAAAATAACTGCTGAAGCTCACAATGTCAGGGTCTTTCTTACCACTTCTGCTCTTTCCTCATTTCTTTTCTATGTAGCTACTCTACTGTCTTTACTGATGTTTTTTTTCCTTCATTCTCATTCCACCTCATTAGACTTCCCAAAGGTCAATATAAAACATTGGAATGGGTATACATATCTGATTTTATTCATTCTAATGAGTCTGTCCCCGTGGTATTTAGATATCGATTGGTGAACTGTAATACATTAAGCAATGGATATTCTTCCCTTTAAATGATTCTCAAAAGATTAGCTAATCTCCACTTGGGAAAGCTTCAGTTACTCCTTATATTTTATTCCCATAAAAATGGCTAATCTAGCTTTAAATTTCATATAAATCATACTCAATATGAAAAAAAAAAAGTAAACCATCAAAGAGGTTTTAAATAAACAGTGTAAAAGATTGAAAGTTTCACATTAATGAAGATATATTTTTTGAGGGTATTAAATTAGGAACCACTATAGCTTTCTATCAGGATAAAAAGACAAGGAAATTGCTGCAATTAAAATCTCATGAATTTCTGTTAATAAACTCTTCTCTTTTGTCTCTTCCAATGTCATGTCAAATCCTAAAAACCATGAAGCAATTAGGAAGGTAATATGACTGACATCAGCATGAGATGGTTAATACATTGAGAAATAACATGTTTGCATCAGGAGGTGAAAGACTGAAGGTTTTGAAGCACAGCTGAAACAATGAATATTATAAATGCTATTAAATTTTTCCAGTTCAATGATAGGAGATGTTTTAAATATACAAACAAGCAGAATAACCCAACTCAGAAGCAGAATAAATAATGACCATAAATCAGGTCCTAATGTGTAGATGAAAGTGTGCAATAGGAGCTAATCCACACTTTATAATAAACAACAATTAATTAAAGATATACATGACTGGATTTAGAAGTCTAATTATCCAGTTACATGATTTGATAAAATATCTAGGTAATTTAGTAGGTAACTGTCCCATTTTCCACTATGATTAATTATGGGTGTAAAGTGTTATTAAATGCTAATTTAGTCTATCTCATCAGAATGTAGGTTATGTCCCTCATATATCTGCATTTATGTTGTTATAGTTATTTGTCTTACAAGTCACTTGGCTTACAATTTGGATAACTTACTCAATTCACCAGTATTTGAAAAATGAATCAAATCGTGATTAAAGTATTTGATATGCTAATTAAAGGGGTGAGTCTGCCTTCTGTATTTCACATACTTCAACACAACTTAATGACACAGTTAGCTCCTTTGATTTCTGTAGGGTCATACAACTGTAAATATTTACAAGACTAAAATCTTGATATGGAAACCAAGTAAAATTTTTATTTGAAAAGGAAAGAAATTAATGCAAAGAAGAAATCTCTTAACAGGGAATTACAAGACTAAGAAGTTCCATCTACATTCAGTGTTTCATAAGGTGTCAGAACTCATACTCCAAAAGAAATTGCATTTACTCTGTTCTGGCTTATGCGGGCAAAAACAATGTTAATGTGTGAAAACCTCTGAAAAATATATTTTAAATGTGCTTAGGGAAAAAAAAAAACATGAAACATTATTTTTATGACCCATTACCATCTATCACATACACAGAAATATGTAAAGGTGCTTTATTTCTTTTCTTTGTCTTATTTAAGGGAATAAAAATTACAACTCCATAAAAAGAAGAGCCTAGATGATAACGACAAATTATAAAATGCTATAAATTAAGTTGAGGAGATTTTAAAATAAACAAAACACTAATCAAAACCATGCAACTGTATCTACTTCATAAAATAGCATCTTCTCCTTAAAGTATGTCACAAAAGCCACAAATTCTTTCCCATTACACATTTTCTATAACTATTTTATATGAATACATCTCAGCCTACTGGTAATTTATAATACTTATGCTGCAAGGTATTAAATACTGTTCTATTCAAAAGTTCACATATGTTTAAAGAATTTTGGTTGTATTTTTACTTTGAGGATGAAGACTTTCAGAATGTAGTCCTCATTGACCCTTCAAAGGTGCTTGTGTCTCACATTCTTTTCTTTTTCTCAACCAATTCTTTTCATATCCACTGTTTATGTTTTATCTCTTTTGAATAGACTAACCAGTAGTTTCTCTTTTCCAACTCAAAAATTATATGTGCAGTCAAGTCATCAATAAAACATCCCAGCAAGCAAATGTGGGATTACTAGAGTATAAAGTGAAAGGAAACAAGTGAGGACTACAAGCAAAGAAAAACCAACCAAACATAGGATCTTCATTACCTCAAACATTGGGTGTCTTCATCACTTATTTATGACACTCTCAATCTCTTTTCATGCTGTAACTTCCACTGCTAAGTCAGTTTGTTATTCTTGGTTGGAGTTGGTTGGCTTTTTTTTTGTTTTTTAGGAGGTCTTTTTTGTTGTTTTTTTTCTTTAGTTTCTTCATTTTGGTTTGTTTGTTTGCTTGTTGCTGTTGTTGTAAATTTGGTTTTTGGCTTTTGTCTTTCTTGGGTTTTTTGATGGTTCAGCTCTGGAGAATCAGGAGTCCAGGAACTCCTACCTCCTACCTTCAGATCCACCTAGAAAATCAATTAACTTCCACTAAAACCACAACACCAAGGTTTCTCAGTTCCCTGTGAAAGAGAATTGCACTGGTAAAGTACTAGTTGATGTGGACCACTATCTGTTAGGGGGAACACAGAACACTTAGTATGAATCTCATCTAAATAATTTTCAGTGGTAACTAATCTAAATTTCTAGACATGTTGCTAGATATGAAAATAGCTCAATTTTAAAGTAATATCTACTTTGTTGCTTGAATAAACGATCCAAAGTGAGAGTTTCATGCAGTTCTATTGGCCTGTGGAAGCACATCAAGACCTCTGAATCAGTGATATTCTTCTATTCTCTGTCCCTCTGCTAGAATGTAATTCACTGTTATGAGTTAGGTAACTCATCACTGAGTTGTCCCCTGTGGTAATAATCAAATCACTGGGTAATCATTCCTTTCTGTTAGACAACTGTGCAAATTTCAGTGTGAGGAACACAGAGAGATACATGTACTTCTGTGAAAAGTTTATACTTGAATAGTATTAATAGGTTTTAGAGTTGTCAGATCAATTCCCAGTACCAAGTTGCTAGATGAAAGAAACTCATAGTATAGTAGATGATAATTCATTGTTAGGCTGCATTGGTTTTGATATTTTTTGGGTTTTTTTAATGACTGGTAATTCAAATCAGTATTGTATCTGTGTATGTGTGTGTGTTCATACACAAGAGTGCTCTCTAGAAACTCTTAATTCTAATAAAAGCTTATATATTGTCTAGATGAAACTGTCTAAAGTGGGAAATGTGTGAAAAGTGAAGGAACCTAAACCATTTCTATCTTCATGAGTATGAATGATAATTTTTGGTATTTAAGATTTGAAGTATGTGGGAATTTCTTTCCTAGATTGTTTCATTCTCTTCTTGTTGGCTTTCAAAGCTAAAAATTCAAATCCTCGTCTGGCTTAAAAGATGGTTGAATGATCAGGAACCTCATGAAATAGTACAAGAGAAGTTGCAAGTTCTTTGCAGTCTAAAGACTTTAGGAGTTTGTTTGCTATCTTTTTTTTTTTTTTTCTTAAAACTGATGTAACAGAATTGAGTAGCTTATTTGGCTTAAAGCATGTTGGCTGTAAATGAATTATGTACTTAGGTCACATAATTAATGTTTTGATGCAACTGACTCTTTAAATGTTTTTTGTTTTTTCCCCTTTCAATAAGATGTATTTTTTCAGATACCTAGTAAGGATGATACACACAAGGTTAACACCAGCTGCTGAATTTCTGTGTCATCACTAGAGAAAGGTTTCTTCAGAATATAATGTAGTATAATGTAAAATTCAAGTACAAATCACTCTCTTTTCTTTCACTACAGGTGAACCAGATTAGAAGGGGTTGGAGAAAGATAGCATGTATGAATAGATCTTAAATTTCAGGCAGTCAATAGAATATTGCTAGTCTTCTTTACTTTAGAAATTTAAATTATTTTGCAAGATGACATAGTTCTCTGGGATACTTTTATGATTTTAAATAGTTGAAACAATTCAGTAATACAAATGGCTTATTCATTCATGGAACTGTATAGTCAGATTTCAAAAAATATTATCTGATGAGGGTTTTATCTTTTTTCCCCTAAGTGAAATTTTAATGCAGCAGTATTCTAACTTTTTGGATAAAAATATGGGTGCATAAAACTTAATGAGGGATTGACACATAATTCCCAGTGGATCAGGGAACCCATATTAGTTAATACATACTTACTGTGAAGTTCATATGCTATTCTGTGATGGGCTGACCTTGGCAAGCTTCCAAGTACTGACCCAGGTGCTCTCATCCCTCCCTACAGCCATTCAGGTGAGAAAAGAAGATGGAAAAGCTCCTGTGTTGTCTTAAAGATGGGTAGAGCCTCCTACAATCATCACAGACAAAACAGAATTGAGCAAAGTTAATTTAATATATTGGCAACTAAAACAAAGAAATCAAAGATGTTTTCTGTGCCCTTTCTCCTTTCCCTTTTCTCAGGCTCAACTGCGCTCCATCCCCAACTTCTCTACCCCCTCCAACTCGAGCGAGCAGGAGTAGTAAGATTGGTACTGGGGCGGTACCTTTTAGCTAATTTTTGCCTAGAATTTCCAGGGCTACATATTTTATGCCTGAATCTTATTTGACTTTAGGATGATTGTAGACTCATAAAAATGAAAAAAGTAAAGATTCATAGACTAGTCAGATTAAATACAACATCCCAGAAAGTACTCTGTACTATATTCTTAAGCAATCAATGCATGACTACATAAAGAATAAAAAGACATGATATAAGAATAAAAAGAAATTCCAATTCCTTCTTTTGTCAGGACAGTTTGCCAACTGGACTCAATAATTGGAGTTAAAAAAGGCTTTTGCTATTCTGTTAGTCGCATGATATACAAAATATGTTTCTGTTAAACTGCAGTTCTCAGTCCCCATTAGAATAATAAATGGCTGTAAAAGTTATTGCTGATATTAATTAAATTGTTAAAAATAAAATGAAATTATTATGACAAAACTAAAATATCAGCCAAAATAAAAATGACTAAATATGCTTATGCTTGTTGGCAGCAAATTGGTTTATTAATGTGCCATCAGCCAAATCTTGCTACATTATTTTGCTCCTCAGCTCTGGGAGATCTAAACCCATGCCAAAGACTGAAGTGTGTTAATTTTTCCACATTCCCTGATGCTGTGTGAAAGATCTCCAGGTAATAGATAAGCACATAAGAGGCTTTTTATCTGTTAGTCTGGAGAACACTGATGTACAGGAAATCCCAGCTGTCCAAAAAACTCAAATAGTAGTATACTTTTCCTTATGAGAACTGAAGAGCCTGGGAATAGCTGATGATCCCTGTGGTCTCTCTTTAACCTGGTTGTAATTAATTCATTAATGTCTCAGCAGTGAAAAACACACTCACCGAGATGGAGTGAGAAAGTTTAGAGGGGCAGGTAGGATGGGACTCTTGTGACTTTTGTTTCAATTGGAAATGCAGTGAGGAGAAATAAATTTTCTTGAAAAAAATCTATATTTGAGATAGTGCCTCTGCTCTAAGAAGAGCAGAATGAAAAAGCTATCTAGTGCCTGGTTCTGGTATCTCCTTCAAGTGATATATCAGTGAGACATTAAAAACAACAATCCCTTATAAACATCTGCTTATATTCTGACCCATCCTAGCTCAGATGTTTTGAACTAAAAGTTTTCATGAACTTCTTTCCACATCTGCAGTGCTATGCAGGAGGGTATGGATCTAAATCACCAAAGATGAACATGACTTGAATACAAGACAAGTAATTTTTGTAATTGTCTGGGCAAGCATGGAAGTCAGATAAAATAAAACACCCTCTCTCCACCCCCCTCAAAAAAAAACCAAAAAAAAAAAAACAAAAAAACCAAATTAAACAGAAAGAAACAAAAAAAACCAACAAAAAACCAACAAACAAAAACAAAACACAAACAAACAAACAAACAAACAAACAAAACAAAAAAAATCCCAAACCAAAAATACAGAAAAAATATGTAGGTTATGTTTTTGTTAAGTGTAACGTATTGAGCAGATTCAATCGCCAAATCTTTATACTCATCCTAAAACTTGAACTGTAGTTGTAGAAGTTAAGTCCTGAAGAGTTGAAGTACATCCAGGATTTAAGAGAGCATTAATGTAGCTTTCATGCAGATAAATGGTTCTTTTTCCCTTTTTAGAATTGTCAGTTTCATCTTGACAACCTAAAGGTAAGCAGACCTTTCCTTTGATGGCTCTTCAATCTAATCACTGTCCATGGGCCACTTGTGTTCAATAGCCTTATTACACCTTTTATCTTACTGTGATTATTGTATCTTCTTATGTCTAAAGACTCCATGAAGTTTAAGTTACTGATGAATGAATACTTGTACCCTGCTATGTCATATATCAATTAAGTATGATTAAATTAAAGGCTCCTTTCTGTTGCTATATCAAAGGGAATTCATTAGTGTGCTAAGTGCTCTTCTTGCACTGTCTGAACCAATTTCCAGTCCAAATGGTAAACAGTTCTTTGATAGAAGTTTTTGCAATGATCTCAATGCTTAAATTAATGTTGTCTTTTTTTCCTTTAGAAATCTTTGATTTGTTTCCTTTCCTACTTCTCTTGAATGCAGCACTGAATGTCTTACAAGGTATGGCCACACACCATTATTGGATAGCGAGGAAGCCAAATAATAGAAGAGGGATTATGAGACTTTATTGCTCCAAAATGCCGAGAGATATTATCAGTAGGATGAAGGTGATGATGTGGAGTTATAAATGTGCAAAATGTAGAACTGAATTCAGTAAGAACATCCTTACCATATGCAAAAAATTCCCCAAAACAGCATAGGAATGAATCCTCTCCATTGTCACTAACTGATCTTAGATTATCTCACTGCCAAGACACAGAGAACAGTGAGAAATGAAAAGCATTTTTCTTTGCTTGGTTTTTATCTTCCTGTTTATGACCTCAGCTGCACACAGAATTCTTGCAGGGAACTGAGTAACAACAGAACAATATAGCCCTATGCTATAGCTCTGTCCTCTGAGTACCATTCAGTTTAGGCCCAAAATGTTAGTTAATTTCTAAATGACATTGGGGTTCAGTAGTATCAGTAGTAATCTATGAAAGAGATCATTGTAAAACTTAAAAAAAAAATCTGTTTTAATTTTGGAAATATTCAAATTAATCAAAAGATATCGGGTGATAAATTAGTAAGATTTTAAACTTATTTATTCAGTCTTATGGTTTGCTTCTGTGGTGTTCTTTTGTTTGTTTGGTTGGTTGGTTGGCTTTTGTTTTCTATTTTATTGCCCTTGAGAATCAAGACGTGAAAGGTTAAATTCACTATTTTGAGCCTCACAAAATGTGATATAAGTGAAATTTTTATTGTCAGTTCAAGCATTGTAGTCTGCTTTTTTCGGCTTTCCTCGATGTGCATACTTACCTGCTACAACCACACAGCCACTGCAGGAGGTGGTGGCACTGGGCCAATACGTTTATGTTCTTTCCCAACAATTGTGTCCTATGTTTTCAAAGTTTATTGATTCCTCAAGATCCATGGAGACAATTGAACCCTCTGTGGTCATGCCTGCACTAGCTGGTGCTCTCACAACACTGGCTGGTGGAATTCTGGCAGTGAGATTAGTTTCAGGCATCTCCAAATGTCTTGTGTGGGCACTAACAAGCTCAGGTTGCTGAAGTCTAATTGCTTTTGGCACTGCAAATAGCTAAAGTCTAAATGGATGCTACCTATGCATGCATCCATCTCTACTTTGTTTTCACATACTGCCCTGTCTAAATGTTCACAATACCAATATACACCAGGCATGTATAACTCAATGGTAATTTTAACTTTTAGGTAATTGCTTGCTAGAGAAAACCTGTATTCTTTCTCGTTACACATTCATGAGGGACAAAATAACTTTAAATGCAAACATTACAGAGAAACAGGCATGATGCAGAACCAAGACTTCTTGCCAAGTGTTTGCCAGACATCAGTGGAAAAGCTTTTAGCAGAAAATACCTCCAGAATTAATTTAGAAAGTCCTAATCATTGGGTTATCCATATATTTTTTATTGTCTTCTTGTTTCAATAAATAATTGTTATAATATCTGAACCCTGTACATCTGTGATTGATTTTATTCTTTTGCTACCTTCACTATAACTACATTACATATACCAATTCCACTCTGGAGATGGAAGAACTGTGGAAATAGCCTTAACATTCATCCTGGTATTTTTAGAGCTAAGCAGCAAAATAATTTAATAAAGATTTGACAGATAAACTTGATTGTTTCTTTAATATAATTAAAAAATTAGTGGCGGAAAGAAAAGCATAATATGGTAGACATTTGCAATTAATTAAGGAAAACATTTGATACTAGATTCTATAAAAGCTCTTTTCTCAAAATTAATTTAAATTGGCTTGAATGTGAATGTTATCATGTGAAATAACCACTGATGGAAGATAGCAAACAAAGGGAAGTGATGAGCTGCAAAATAGTGACTTAGGAGGAAATGACTGCTGGTTTTCTGCCTTAGGAGGTCAAGTTATACTCTGTTCCTCAGTAATGACTTTGCAGAGAGAAAAACCAGCACATTAATTAGTTCACAGCGAATACTAAGTTGGGAGTAACTGTAAAGGTTAAAGGACTGTGAGGTGTACTTCTGCACTTTAATGCAGAGGATGAGCTTGAATCCTAAACAAAACCTGAGAAATATCAACAAACAGATTTTATGTCAAATTTTCCAAAATTCCATTTTTGTGAGGTGAGCTTCAGTTCAGAGAAAAAAAAAAAAAGTATGCATATTCTAGGCTGTCAGTGACTTCAGCCAGTGTTAATCATAAGCTTACATGTTTTGTGGAATAATGAAATAGTGAAGTTCAGGTTTAATATAAAGCTTATTCTTAAGTTCTTTACTGATGCAAATTCTGTAGAGCACAGGCAAAACTGAAAAATAAAATATAAGCATATTAGAGAAATTTAAATGTATTCCTGCATTAATAAGACTTCTCTTTCTATGGTCCTTATTACTACCTGGAAATAGGATTAAGGGTAATGAGTAAAAATGTGATATTTCATTTACCATTTAATAAATCACAAGTAAGTCTATGTGACTTATGTTCTCAGACATACTCCTCATGTATCTCCTCTCTTCCCTCATACTCCTAAAATATAACACAGTAAGAAAGATTAAAGAAGTGGTTGAAAAAGTGAATTTGTTAATGCAAAGGATGAAATTTAAGACAAAATCACTCTATTGAAATAAGTGATAATACTTCCACAAAATCTCAAAAGGGTTATAATTTTACCAGAACATGGTGATGCAGGCATGTACCTCACACTGTAACTTTTACCACCTGTGAAGCAAAATTGTATAGTAATGTCATTCTGATATATCATAAAAAAGAAATGTCATGACCTAAAGAAATTCCCCTTACAGACTGGAGATGGGGTGTGGGGTCCATAAGAGCAAAAAGATATTTGAGACACTATAAGCAATTCTAAGGTATGCCTCAACCTTCAAAGTGTCTCTTTGAGACAAAGAAAAAAAACCAAACAACAAATAAAAAAGACTGAAACAAACAAAAAAATAAAACCAACAAGCCCCTGTCCCCCCCCCCCCAAAAAAAATGGTGGGTAAGCCTGCCAAGACTGCGATCTTGTAGCTTTTTCTCTACAGCTTCCACTGAAAAGCATCCCAGAAAGGACTGAATGGTGGTTTCCTAGAATCAGAATAAAGACAATCGGGGTGCACATTCGATGTGCAAACATTTCACAGAAGAACAGCTGTGTGCAGCAGTCTTTGCCTGCTGTGGATCAGCACATGAAGCTGATGTTCATGTCGTGCGTCCATATGTAGAACAGGATGAATGCTGTGAATCCCTCTTCCACCTGACACTGTCTACATGCAGCTACAAATCACTTCTTGATTAAAATCTGTTTTGCAGAAGAGGTGACTCTAGATTCATTGTTTTTATTTGCAGCAAAACTGGATCCAAGGGAGAATAAAAACCAGTGCATTGATTATTTTGTGTCTGGAAAGGAATGAAGGCTTACAACAGATTAAATTTTCAAAGTACTTTCAGTTTGCCACCCAAATAAGCTGGGGTGCACTTGGATTCCAACTGAAAAATGAAGACAGAAGTTGCCACTGAGTATATAAACCTGCAGCAGTGTGAATGTTAGCCAAAAGAGCTGGGCAACTACAGCACTAGGATTTGTGTGAACAACATGCCCAGTCAGCTTCATTTTCACACATGCAATATCCTTGGGCTAGGTATTTAGCATCTGGCAATTGACCATCTCCTCATCTGTGGCCAGACCTAATTTATTCTTAAAGGCAAATGAAAGGATAGATACTTTACTGAGAACAGAACAATCCATTAAATAATGTTACACTGGTTTAGCAAAGACAAGATTGCATGGTCAGGATCTCACTTGAAAAACGATGTGAATGTAACACTGAGATACTTTGCTCGGAGCCCTGGCAGAAGAATATTTGTGCTAAAGGTGCTAATTGAATCTTAGGAGTACAGTGATGTAACTAAAGAGAGGCTTATGAAGTACAGAGAAAATACACATATTTTTCAGGTGTTAGAGGATTTGGGGAAAAGTTAAGGCTCTCCACAGCAGTCAGAACTGTGCAATTTCCACTATCAAAGTGAGAAAAAGAGAGAATTACTGAAGCAATGGATAAATAAAGTGAGGAGGATCAGCTAAAGCCTTCAGAGCACCTAATTCATTCATTCTCTCCACTGAAGTCCTTTTATAACCTCAGTCTGTAATAGCTTCAGTGATCAATAATGGCAGTTTTTAATTCATCAGATTACTCAGATTGTAAAATAGAATATAAAAATACTGATCAAGATTGGCAAGGACCTCACATGGACAAAGTTCAGCCTATGATATTTTATTTCCAGACTACTTTTTTTCCAGGATAAGGCATCAATATTTTGAATATTAATTTCAGTATTTGAAATATGGAAGAATTTACTTATCTGCAAGTCAGAGCAGGGAAAATTCTCTTTAGAAACTGATTTCTGATGCTTTGTCTGCTGAGTGGCATCATCCAGGAACAGGAAGGGACTCATCAAAAAAAGGCTCAGTTAGGATTTTACATATGAAGTTTATTCTCTTTCTGAGTGTCTACCTAAGGATGCCCCATCCCTGGAGGTGTTCAAGACTGGGCTGGAAGGGGTTCTGAATAACACCTTCTTCTAGAGGAAAGTGTCCCTTCCTATGGCAAGGTGATTGAATGATCTTCAAGATCCCTTCCAACCATAACAATTATATGAGTCTGAAAACAGAAAAAAGTGTTCATTATTCCTGAATAGTTCCAGAATGTAAGAAAGAAATTAATTTCTACTCTCAGTAGCTGCTGCCTGCACTTCTTTCCCATCCTACAGCCTGTTGTCATGGAGTGCAACAATTCTATACTCAGTGCTGGCTATCATCTGGGTCTTTGCAAAATTAATTCCTCATAAATCTAGGAAGCAATAATGAAGAAAGAAATGTGGTCACAGTTACAGCAAGCTAATATTGAGAATGCAACATGTCATTGTAGGGAAAATAGCTAACACAATTTGGCAGAAAATTCTTACAGATATCCTGCCACAGAGAATTTTCTTTTCTGTTCTACTGCAGTGTGAGAATATTCCAAATGCTGCATTAAACACAGGGCATCTAGTTGCCATAAAAATATTGAAGAGATTTCAGAGAAGAGGAATAAAAACTGTCAGGGAGGTGATGATAAAATTTAAGAGAAATGTTAAAATAGTTAAATGTGCATAGATTGGATGGCTGAAAAAAGACCACTAACATCTGAAGGGTAAGAAAACACAGGACGATGGGTATTATTTAAGATATTAAATGGAAAGATAACATATGATATGGCCCAATCTAAGTTCCATTATTCTTATATATCATATGTTACTAGACTAAATAATTCTAACAGTGGGGAATTATAGTAGCCCCCTATTAGGCTGTAACAGGACTGGCTTGTGCAGCATGGGTAGTTTATAAATTGCAGTACTTTTCAGAGATATCACAATGCATTTTCTTGCAGAGCTTCAACAACAAAAACAAGCCGTCAGGCTCACGAAGCTCTACAGCAGCAACTTTTGTCCTGCCAGTTCTTTCCCTTTCACCTTCTTTCAGACATTTTCTTTTGTTTTGCTGTATGCTCTTGACAAATTGTTAGCTTATTTGGTTTTCTCCAGACAGTCCAGATGGCAAATCTGGAGTAAATAATGCTCTGTCTTCCTAGAAGAATTGCTGTCCTCACCAACTAGTGGCTATTTCTCACTAGCATAAATAAGTATTTGGATAGCAAAGAGAAACCACAGAAACTGTAGCAATCAATAACTAGATGCAGACAGGACCCCAGGAGACAGGACAAGCATGTAAATCTCATTTTTTTATTGATTTGATCAGTACATAGTAGGTTTTTGATTTGTATCAGAACTTTTTTGTGATGTGAGCTTTCAATTTTGTTTATAATTTGGCAAATTACACTGTCCCTGAAGGTATTTTAAAAAGAGTGGATGTGGCACTCAGTGCCATGGTTTAGTTGAAAAGGGGGTGTCACAGATTGGACTTTATGATCTCAAAGGTCTTTTCCAGCAGAGTCAGTTCTTTGTGAATCTGTGATTCAGTGATTCTGTTCAGTTTCAGGCCCTCACTACAAGAAAGAGAGGCTGGAGTGTATCCAGCACAACCAAGGGCAACAGAGCTGGTGAAGCGTCAAGGCCACAAGTCTGATGAAGATTAGCTGAGGGAGCTGGGTTGTTTAGCCTTAGGGGAAAGGAGTAACTTCCTGGAACTAATTGAAAGAAGGGGGAACAGTGTCTTTTCCCAAGAAACTTGGAATAGGACAAAAGAGGAAGTGCTCAGATTGCTCCAGGAGAGTTTTACATTGGATATTAGTAGAATTTTTTCACTGAAAGGGCTGTCAAACACTGGAACAGGCTGCCCAGGAAAGTGGTAGAGTCACCATCCCCTGGAGATACTTTGAAGGCATGTAGATGTGGCCTTTGGGTACATGGTTTAATGGTGGACTTGGCAGTGCTGGGTTAATGATTGGACTTGATGATCTTAGAGGTCTTTTAGATCTTATAGGTTGTAAACAATTCTAGGGTTCCATGACTCTTCTTTATTATTTGTCTCTGGAATTTTTTTTTCTTCAGCATGTCCTACACTGTACTAGTCCTTCAGAAGCTGTGTCTCATTAAGGACTTTTGGATTGGGTTCTTTTTCCCTTTGAACTGAAGATTGATGAGAGGGAGGCTGGTTTTTTCTCTCATTCGGTCTCAGTTGTTTATTTTTTCTTATCAGCATTACAAGGTACAAGGAGCTATGTGCACTATGATAGTAAAGGGGTAAAATGGCTAACAAAGATCTTCTTCAAGGTCTTTTATATGTCCATTTACCCAATTAACAGATGCCAACTAAGTTATTTTTGTTAGTGACCCAATGACCCAACACCTTTGTGCTGCACTGCGGCATTTTCTACCCAATCATCTACTACTACCCAAAAACCCCTAGGAAAGAACATGAAGAAGAAAGAAGAAGGACAAGAGACAACACCCTAAATCCTCCATCTTGTCTCTTGTTCTCTAAACTACTTTTTCACCCAGTGATTTAAGAAACTTTCTAATCTACACATTTACACTTTTTCTATCTAACTTTAGCATTTGTTTTCATGTATCACCATGAAAACATGCTCATGAATTTCATATTATATGAAATTCAGAGTTTTTCTGGATCCTAGGACTAAGTATTAAAAACAAGGGCACACAATCTGTATCTCAGACTCCAACAAGCTGGAAAGTATTTGAGTTTTACATGCTGTTTGATCATGGTTACTCACACCTGGAGATTTGCCTAATGAGCTCTGTCTAATGGCTCTCACCAGTATTGCTTTAAAACCATGAATTTTCTGAGAAAAAAAATCACTATTATTAATCTCAGAATTCTGTATTCAACCTGCCTATTGCTCAGTGTGTATGAATATGTGTACACAGAAACACGCACACATGGGATTTGCTCTGTTGGTGACATTTGGCTCAATTGGAGTGCATACTTCAAAAGCAGTTGTAGCAGCGAGCAAATACATCATTGTGGAGCTCTTCAACTCTTTGACAAATCCTTATAGGATGTCTGCCTGAATGCCTTATGTGCCTTATGTCTTAATCAAATTTTCTTTCAGGGTCAGCAGGCAGAATCTCTCTGTCTGTAAAATTCTTGGCACGAATTTATGGATACACTGCCCTTAAACTATTTCTATGGGTTTTATTTTCTTGTGTTTTTTATAAGTTGGAAAAAAAAATCAAACAAAAATCAGAAACAAAAACATTCAGACACAAAACTATACATTGAATAGACCTGTACAATCCATTCAAATAAGAAGAAAATATGGCTCAATGTTTTTAACTTTTATGATGAAAAATTACAACTGATCCTACTAATTTTTCTGGAGGAGATGTAATAAAAAGTTCGAGATAAAAAATTAGTAGTTTAAACATATACATTGCTGTCAAACTAATGTAGAAGGACAAAAATTTGAACATTATGCCTTCAGGTACTGCAATTATTTTTCATATTTTTCTTGGATTTAAATCCACCTAGAAAGAAAAAATCTCAATCTATATTTAATCACTGTATATCTGTTGAAATAAAGGTACCTGGACCTTTGTATCTCTTTGGAGAATAGAAAATTTTGAGAGGGTATAAATAAATAAGTGGGTACTGAAATTTGTTTGATTAAAAAAAAAAAAAAAGTAACCAAAATCACAATTCTTTCCCTCAAATCTCCAGTTATTTTCATGATGGAGTGGTAACACCTTACCCCAAATATATATGCATTGTGAATCTGGTGATGTGAAACTTTTGCTTTAATTTTTCCCTTGGCTTGCGTTCTAGAAATAATACTGAAACATACAGTGGTTCTGGAAGCATTTTAAGATATTTTAAGCCAGAATTATACACATCAAGAAAAAATTCCTGTTTCAGTTAATGTGCTGTGATGACAACTGTTCCGTGTGGCAGCAGTTTCAAACTACCCTTTCCTGAAATATTTGCGGAGCCTTGATGTTACTCTTCTAGTGGCACTGACATGAATTAGTAGTGTCCTGGCCCACATTAGTCATCTCAGCAGCTGACTTTTGTGATGGACTTTGCTCATGTCAGCAGATTGTATTTGATGAACTGACCAGTTTATATCCATTGCTATTCTCAAACACATTTTGTTCCTCCCTCATATGTTCTCTGTCAAGAGGTAGTAGAAAGTTTTATGTCTTAATATAGTCAATACATTTGTGAAAGGATTGCTGCTGTGTGGTATGAAGTGGTGGGCTGTTACAGGTGCCACCACATCACAGCAGTCATTGATGTGAAGACACCAGGATGCTTGAGTTGTCAATCCATGTGTTCCACTTGCTCACCTTGGAAAGCATCTGCTCCACCATCTGTGGCCCTTGTGACCAGGGTAGCAGTCTGGCACTTTTGATGTGGCTGGCAAAAAAAGAGTCTTTTTGTTTGGTTATGCTCAAGGTGCTGGTTATGCCCAAGGCTGCCAGCTGGTGTGCCCAGACAAAACCAATGCATGACATGCATACCTTGTTATTCTTTTTGTCATTTCCTGACTTTAATTTTCACCATTGTTTTACCTCTCTGCCACAATCTGCTTAGCTATGAAACCTGTTCTATTTACTCTATTTTCCATAATTCCCAGTTTTTTCACAACTCCACACAAACTTAATATTTATGATAGTGTTGTTTTGGCAGTCTCAGCCCTACCTATGGGACTGGTCTTGCAAGACTCTGCTCCCAAAATTTTTCATAGTTCTCTCCTCCAACTATCTGTGTTGGATCAATTCTCCCATAGCTTCTCTTTAACCACTTGTGATACCCAGCAGCCCCTCACAGCACCATCTATAAGTCAGCAAGTTTCTCACACTTAGAGTTTTCTATCATGCCCAGCAGTTTCTCATGATATGTCTTGTTCCATGTCCTTCTCAGTTAGCTGAATTCACTTAAACCAGTCATTTACCTGCAACCCTTAACATGACACCCCTGTTAATATTCTTGTCATAATTAAATGTTAGAGGAAAGCCCCTAAGACTTTCCAGCCTCATCAACATACCTTTTTTTTCCTAAATGAATGTGGTGGGAAGCATTCTGTAAAATAGAATTTACTGAGTACCATAGGTTTAGGCATTTTCAAGGCATGGGGAGCAAAGCACATCCAAAGCTGTCAGATGTGGCTTGAAGTAGGTCCAGATGGTGGATTCCTGTCTTGGGAAGCAACAGCAATAGACAGGTGTAAAGCAGAATGGGAAGAGATCCCGAAATTCAAGGGTCTCTGAGAACTTGTGGCAATTATACACATTCCTAAAACAAGAAAAGATTGCTACAATCAGAAGTGACAACTGGATAAGCTCCACCAATTCTAATTACCCTTTAGAAAAAAGAACTGTCTTTCACTATCATCATTTATTTTTTGTCAAAAGTTATTCAGTTATGAATACTTAAAATAGAACGTAAGAAATGGTGACTTTTGAAACCATGCTAGATGTACAGTGCCCAGAAGCATTTTCTT
>NC_031769.1:71437456-71447077 GCF_001522545.3 Parus major | reverse complement strand
GCTGTAGTTATTGTTGTTTGTTTGCCTGGTTATAAATACTGAAGAACTGTTATTCCTATCCCCAGATCTCTGCCTGAGAGCCCCTTGATTTCAGAATTACAATAATTCGGAGGGAGGGGGTCTACATTTTCATTCTCCCTAGCAGACACCTGTCTTCCAAACCAAGACAGTTAGTTAGTCACATATTTCATTAAGACTTGATCTTAAAGGTTTTGTCTACGTAAATAATTCTATGTGAAGATAAAATCAAATTATTTTAGCTCATATTTATAGCTGGATTCAAATATAAGTGTTTGGCATTCAATTAATTAAAGTCTTGATTTGCAAAATATTTAAACATCATGAAAAAATTGTTTTCTTGAATATGAACATTCTATTGCAACAACTTGGGTAAAATAGAATAAAATATATCTGTCTGAGCTTCATGATAATGAATCTCCAATGTTTGTACCTGGTCAGACAAATTTAATGTTAACCATTGTAAATCTGTGTAAAGATATGCAAAACTGTAACATAGATGCATATCACTGTAACACAACTGTCCACTATCCTCATATTATGAATGCAGGTTATCTGTGCACAACACAAAATATCCCAATCCACTCAGTTCAGCTGCAGTGGGACAGGAGTTTAAATATTGTTTGTAACATCACAGACAAGTGACTGAATCTTACAAAGCACTGGCCTCTAATTGTCCAGGAAATTCATCTTCTGCCTTATAGGAAGGGCCTTGAGGGATTGCAGCAGCGATGTAATTCTTCTTTTCCTCCTCATTTGTTCCTATCCATCCATGACTTAGATAGACTAGACACAGAGAATCCATTTAGACAATATTAGACTGACATTTTAAGACCACAGTGCTCAACTGGTGGCTGAAGATCAGTGGCTTCCATGAAAGTATTTAAGGCAGCTTTGAATTGAATTCCCAAGGGAAGGTGCTATTTCCCTACATGCAAGTTCTCTCATCAGACAGTGGTGACAAAAAAGTTGAAACTTTAAATAAATATTTAGATAAGAAAACTCTACACAAAGTGTCTGTTGTTTCTTTATTAATCTCCTAAGGATTTATTAGATGTATTATTTTGCAAGTATGTTTAGGTGAAAATCAGCAACATATATATTTCATTGCTTTTAGAAAATATAGGCCCTTTCCCCTTCCTCTCCATGTCTGAGAATCTAATATTAAGCCTGAAATATGCATAGCAATATTTCTTTTTGCCCTGCTGTCAAAAAAAAAACAACAACAACAAAAAACATCTTACATGGGCATTAGTCTTCATTGTAAATCGTTTAAGTTTTCCTTTTAAACATATTTTACAATTTAAAAATGTCCATTTTTTATTTATATTTAAATAAAACTATTGTCCTTATGTATTCCAAATCATTAAATCTCTCTTGCTAAACTTATTTGATCATCCCCAAAACTTTTACTTACAGGTTCTTTAATTTTACATCTTTCAAGTAAAGTCAAATTTAAATTAATTTTAATTATTTAAGAGCAGATGCTGCTAGGATGAATTCTGATATGTAAAGAAAAAAAAAGCAGTTATAAACAGTGATGTAAAAGTGAAATATTCTTCTGCAACTTCACTTAAGCTAAAGGTTTACTATTACTAAGCACACAAAAATGTGGTTAACACTAGAAAACTGTTCAGTTTTATTTTACACATATCTATGTCTCCTGGCTTTCTGAAACAGGAATCTGCATTATTGGACAGCCATGAAAAAGTACTGTTGATATTTTCAGCCCTAAAAACTTATAGTTTCAGGATACTTATAGAATAATATGTTCTTTGTGAGTTTCCAACTGATTTAATCCATTTGTATGGTCATTCTAACTCTAAAAATAAACTAAATTAAAAAAAAAAAAACAAACAAACAAAAAAACCTGAACCAAAACAAGCCCACTCTACTAAAAATATGATAGGCTGGATTCATTTGGCTGATTTGGAAGTGGTTTGGGCAAAAATTTCCTCTAATCTAAAAAAAGGTGGTGTACTGCATCAAAAGCTGGGGACTATGAACTGAGAGATCAGTATATCAGATATATTGAATCTCCAGTCTTTTAACATTTATGTGAAAACGTTCTTATTTTTTTTTTTAAGAGAAGAAATAGGTTACATATGTAGTAAAGCTACAAATAGAGTATTACCTCAGGTACAGGTGGGATGTACCCCTCTAGAGTAACAGTTTCACCGTCCCTTTAGCTGCTGTGGAGATTCACTCCTACTCCTGCATTTTGCATTTCCAGTGCACTCTGGGATAGAAAACATTCAGCCAAGGAGGAATTCTGTCTAAAGTTCTCCTCTCAGAACCCAGCACTGAAAAAAACCAACCAAACAACTCCCAAACAAATTATTTTTTCATTGACATTTTTATCCATAGAACTATTTAAAACTACATCATCTACAGAGTAATTTTTTTCCCCATTTTTATTACAGGTTCTTTTTTTCTATGTTCTAGAATATTAATTGCGGATATACAACATTTGAATTTATCTATCTCCTTCTTCATCCCTAGTGATGGATAATTGCTCATTTGTAAATTACTAGCTAGCTGTGCATGCAATCTGGTACATGGTAAGAAAAAAAGCATAGATATATCTTGCTCATAATAATTAAGAACTTAATTTAAGTTTTATTAATTTTCTTTTACCTAAGGAGTTTATTTTCAAATGTGTTGGAAAAAGTCTAAAAATAAAATTCTTGATTTGAGAATGTGGTTTATTAAACTTAGTAATATCTTGCACTAATTATCATGGGATGAATTAGATTAATTATTTTAAGTCTAAATGAGATTACTGCTATGTGAATTTGATTAATAGAAGAGCCTGTGGGGACAGTTCATGGGTGGCTCCATTAGGCCTTTGAAAATGTTGTCTTGATGAAGCAAATCAACCTACATCGTCTATGAAGACATGTAAGCACTGTAAGAGACGAAATTTAAGCATATGCCTAGGTACTTTTTTGGAGCAAAGCAAAAGATCCCCTCCTCTGATCCAGCTTCTGACCTGCTCTCAGTATCTCCTCACTGTGATCAAAGGAATAGCAATGCCATCATAACACCACAGGCAGGCATGTGGAACTTATAGTTTCAGTGCCGATATCCTGTTGAATTGCAGGGCAAATCAGAGCCCTTCAGAAAATGAACGTGCTGTCTAGGTCCCCTACAAAATCAGCAGTTTGCCATTTAAAAATCATAGTCAGATTTTCTGAATGTTTGAATCAAGGAACAGTTTAATTAGGTTTCAATACTTTCAGTTATTGCAACAGAAAGTTCTCAGGATTTGTTACTGAATGCATAATATCACTGACCTCTTTTCCACTCGCATGATACTATTTACTGTGAACCAATCTTTGCATCATTAGGCATATGAAAAGCTTTAATTAATTATTAAAAGAAGCAAGAATTGCTTTATTTGACATTAGTAGAAGAAATAAATAGGAGTTTGCCATTGAAATCCCAGTCCAGCTGATGTCAACCTCCAGAACATTACTCATTTAAATGAAATTAATGTTTTTATTACTAGGTCAAATTCATCAATGAATTTAAGTCCTAGCAGTTTCATATAAGATTCGTGCCAAAATATCTTTCCAGACTGGGGAGTGGAAAGGTTTATAAATCTTAACAAATATAAGAATTTGAAAAAGTGGTTGCTTAGGTTAAATAAAGTTTAAGTCTTACAACTGGAAAGGAAAACTGTTGTTATCAAGTACTATTATTTTAAAGTTGGAATGCTTCTTGAAAGAAATGTAGACTATATAAACCTATATACCAAGAGCTGCACACTGCTTGGGATCATCAATTCTATTTCATGCCTTTAAAAATTTAATCAGTCAAAATCAAACCCAGAATAATAGCAATAATATTAAAACAAACAAAAAAAATCTACCAAAAATAAAAAAAGAATAATCATAATTAATTTGCTGCAGTATTTTTTTAATAATTTTGACAGCAGAAAAACAAATTCCTGTCAATTTTCACAAAGTCAGGATGCACAGGACTCCAAATTATTCCATATTTTGAGCATTTACTTAGCAAAAGATGTAGACTCCTTTCTCTCTGAGAGTATTTTAATATTTATCTCTAAATACAGACTATACAGATAACAACATAGAGAGATAGATCTAGATATGTGATTTTAAGAGAGTGCTTTAAACCTCCAGCTTTGAGATGTGTAGAGCTAGTGTGAAAGAAATTTCTCTTATTTATGCCATCTTTTGCTGTATAAAAATACTTTTATACATTTGAATATATTTCCAGCCTGAAGGAAATTGCTTTCATGTTTTACTCTTCTCTCTTATTATGACTGAGAGTTGGATATTGTTATATTTTTTGTTGCTTTTGTGGGTTTGGAGGTTTTCTGTTTGGAGTGTTGGTTTTACGCGGCCTGATTTTTGGTGTGGAGGGAGGGGGCACAAAGGTGGCTCCTGTGTGAAGCTTCTGGAAGCTTCCACCATGTCTAACAGAGCCAATCCCTGATGGCTCTGAAGATGGACGTGCTGCTGGACAAGGCTGGGCCAGTTAGAGAGGTTGGTAAGGCCTCTGTGATAACAGATTTAAGAAGAAAATCAAAACACAGTGCAGCACTCAGTTTTAATTCCAGCCAGAGAGAAGAGGAGGAGGGGGTGAGACCATGTGAGGAAAACCACATGGAGACACCAAGGTCAGTGGAGAAGGAGGGGCAGGAGGTGCTCCAGGTGCCAGAGCTGAGATTCCTCTGCAGGCTGTGGTGAGACCAGGGTGAAGCAGCTGTGCCCCTGCAGCCCCTGGGGATCCACAGGGGATGCAGGGATCCACTCACAGCCCCTGGGGAAGGTGCCCATGCCGGAGTGGGTGATACACTGACCAAAACCCCCACTCCCTGTCTCCCTGCTCTGTCAGTGGGAAGGAGGGAGGGATTCAGGGAAAAAAAAGGTGTTTCTAAGATCTTACTTTATTTCTTATTTTCCTTCTCTGACTTTGTTAGTCATAATCTCACTTTGCATCTCTCAATCAAGCCTCTTTTGCTCTTGGGGAGTTTTCTCCGGGTCCTTATTGATATGGAAGGTATGTGCTAATATCTTTACAAATAGTTCTGTGGGTGAAGGGATGGGTGTTAACATCTTTGAAATGGGTCTCAGTGTCTCTAACAACTTCAGGCAGCAGGTTTGTTGCACAGCCCAGTTGGCTTGGCTCCTGAAACAGACAAGTGGGTGTGCACAAGCCTGAACTTCTGAACTTTGGGGTGAAATAGTAGGTTCAAGGGGGATATGAGGTAGGTGGTTTGGGAAGGTACATGGCTATTACCTCAGCCAATGGGGAAAGGAAGAGGGCAACATGCAGGCAGGCATATAGGATAAAAGGAGGCTGTGTCCTCCAGGACCTGGAGAGAGAAAATCACGTGCGCATGTGCCTCTGTAGACTCTCTCCCCTTATTAGAATAAAGTTTCAGGACTCCTCTGTCTCCTTTATGGACACTGGCTTTACACAGTGTGATTTTTTGTTATCTCAACTCATGAACCTTTCATTAAATTTTTCTCTTTCCTGGCCAGCTGTGGCAGGGAGGGCAAATGAGATGCTTTTGTGGGTGCCTGACATTTGGACACTGTCAAACAACAACATTTAGTTGGTTTTGTTTGTTTTGCTGGGGTAAAAATACACTTTTTCTTGTGCTTATTCCTTAACCTGAGAGGGTTTTTTAAGATGTCCATCATGTACTCTCAGGTTGCAGCAGACCATCTAACATCCCTAACAGACTTTATGGTCTGATTTGCAAATGTCAAGAACTTGAAGGAATTGGTGAATCTATGTGGATATCCAAGGAGTTCATTATGCTGTGCTGTGATTCTGACTGTGCCTGTATCATTGAAGCCTTGAAGTGGGAAGGGACTTCAGGAGGTCTCTGGCACTGTTTTCGTGATCAAGACTGAATTCACACCGAGTTTCTAATGGCTTTATGCAGTCAGTTTATCTTTGAAAATCTCCAAAGATAAAGACTGCACAGCCTCCCTGAGAACCCTTTTCCAATATTAAAGGTTTTCACAATGGCAATAACTTCCTCACGTCTGAACAGCACCTCCTCTTGTTTCACTTAAGCCTGCTGTACCTTGTATTCTCACCAAGCACTACTGTGTCTGCCCAGCTCTGTGTTCTTTCAGCCCCCATTTTGGGTGCTTGCAAACTGCACAAAGGGCCCTCAAAACTGCATCTCCGTGCTGAAAGAAGCTGAGTCTCTCAGCATCACCACACAGAGCAGGAGCTCTAGGCCCCACCAGCTTGATAGACTTCTGCTGAACCAATTGGAGTTTATCAATGCCTATTCCCTGTGGGGAGCTCAAAACTGGATGCAGTATTTATATTTACTCTTCAGAGTGTTGAACAGAACTCCTGTCTCTTCCATCTCCTGGCTGTGGTTTTATTAATACATACTGGTAAGATGATTATTTGGGTGAACATCAGAGAATACTCTATCCAACACACTACAGGGTCTTCTTCTGTATATTCTTACTATTTCTCTATACTATACTCATCTTTTCTTTTTTTTTCTCTTCAGTGCCCAATAAAACATGCTTCTATTTTGCCATTAATCCAAACTGCACTGCAGCTTGAAATCAATCAATAGTTTAAAAAAGAGATCTCACCCTATTCTGAGATAAAAACTATTCTGAAGCTTCAGTCTGATCATAAGATAATGGTATTATGGATAGCTCATGGCAATAACAGAATGATGGACTGATGCACACACAATACTGTGATAATTTTCTACGACATATTTAACCCCTAATCATCTCAAAGGGCCTTAAAAAAATAATTTATATTCTGTACACTAGGATAATTTCATCCATCTATGTTTATTAGCTGTGCAGCAACATGTCAGTTTAGGACAAGAATAAAAGGCCATATCCAGCCCAAAATGTAAAACAAATATACTCATAAAACAACTGTTAATAGCTCAAACTTCCTCCTTTTAGTTCTGTACCTACAGCAAGGCATCATTCATGAAATATTAGCATTAGTATTAGTGTCCAGATGCAAAACTGAAATTTAATTTACTCATACTGTGTTCACATAGTAGTTTTAGCTAGAATATATATGCAAAGAAGGATTTTAGATACTTTTTTGCAACTTGTAATTGCAACCATTTTAAAAGACATGGTCAACTTTCATTTCCTGATTAATACTCTTAATAATAAGGGATGACTTCCTTGTAAATATAGATCAATTAAGATCATGTGTTTCCAATGGGAATCATCTGAGAATTTTAGAGTAAAATCTTTTCTAGTTAGATGAACAGTTCAAGAAAATAATAACACAGAAATTTATCTCATTTCAACACACAACTTTTTCAGAAATCATACTTCATCACCTATTTTTCCTTTCCTAAATTTTTATTGAGCACTTATTTTTTCTGTTTTCCTGAGGTGTGGTTTGTATGAGCAGTCATCGCTAGGAGTTTATGGTGGTTTATGGGTGTTTTTTTCTTTTTGCTTACATTCACTGATACATTGTATCAAAGTGCTTATCACCTCATAAATTAGTATTCCTTCAGGAACTTTTATTCCACATAAGAACTCTGACTTTTTCAGAAAAACAATTTTTTTTTTCTGAAACAGATGCCAGAGAAGTATGATAAATTCCTAGTATCTCTCATTGCCTAAATCTACAACAGACTTTCCACGTTACTTTTTTCCTAATATTTTGGAGGCAGGCTTTGTTAGACAGTTCTTCTTCTCCCAAACTTTTAAATCAAAAATACAGACAGGAAGATTTATCAAAGGATGGTCAAGACATCGCATGGGAACAACACTAGTCATTAGGTCATTACTACTTTGATGTATCCTTTTTCTGATGCTGAAAGCTCACACTGTAGAAGGAAGCACAACAAACATGCTTTCTTAGGACTGATGAATAGCCCAGCTTAGTGGGGATCTCTGCTTTGGTTTAGCTTCTCAGGAATTTAATTCTTCCCCATACAGGAATATGCCACAGGGAATACTCTGTAGTGAATTTCTACAGATAAATCTGTAGAGAAAATAAGACAAGATTTTTGAGTGACTTTGAGATTGTCATTTAGATAGTAATATTAATTTGCCTGGAAGATTAAGAGATTTATTAATCCTTAAATAATTAGGGTTTTAGGGGGGTTTGGCAGAGAGTCTAGTCTGTGAAAATTTCTTAGAAGTCAAAAGCTTAGAATTTGTGTAAATTATGACTTAGAAGTCACTTATCTGTTGTTTACACATACAACACAGCTGTTAACTTTGTTTTCTGGTTTGTAAGTCAGGAGACCATTTGTAATAGTCACTGGCTGCTGTAGCAATGATTTTGAGAAAGATTTCTGGGGCAAAGCATCCCACTAACTCCTCCTCCAGAAGCTCTTCCATGAGCACTTAATGCTTCTGTAACTGTAGCCTGTGTAGCTCTTTGCTAGATGAATACTTGACCCAAACTAACCCAAATATAGATGCTTCCCTGTTTTCTGCATTTTTTTTTTGTGTGTCTATCTCAACAATTAACTTCTACTGAATTTATTTTTGGTGGAAAATTTGTACAACAAAAGATGTATTATTGCTCTTTTCAAGCAGACAAACCTAGAAGTGCTTAATTTGGAAAAGACCTCTGATATCATGAAAACCAATTGTTAACACAGCACTGCCAAATCCATCTTTAAACCATGTTACTAAGTGACTCTTCTACAGGGCTTAATACCTCCAAGGAGAGTAACTCCACCACTTACTTGGGCAGCCTGTTCAAATGCTTGACAACATTTGCTGTAAAGAAATTTGTCCTAATAGCCAAACTAGACTTCTTCTGGTACAACTTGAAGCCATTTCCTCTTATCCTATCACCTGTTGCTTGGGAGAACAGACCAACCCCCACGTTGCTGCAATGTCCTTTCATACAGCTGAAAAGAGCAAGGTCTCCCTTCAGCCTCCTGCCTAAGAAAACCCAGCTCCCTCAGCCTCAAAACACTTGCACTCTGAACCCTTTACCAGCTTTGTTGACCTTCTCTGGACATGCTCTAGCATGTCATTGTCAATTATATATTGATTGGTATTCCAGGCAACCCCAAATTCCTATAAGTCTGTTACATGTACACTGACTACTTTACCTTTTAAACTTTAGTCTAATCTTTTCTGAGGCTTACCTGTAAAGCTCATTAAATCTTTTCAACTAATTAATTTTTTTTTTAAATAGTATAAATGGACTTTGAACTATCTTCTATTATCATATTTGACACTTGTGAGCTTAATATTCAGGTCTTGTTTATCAATACAATTGTTTAACTTACAAGAGAGATGGGAAAAGATTATTTACAGGGGCAAGCAGTGACAGGACAAGGGGCAATGTGTTAAAACTGGCAGAGAGAAGGTTTAGATTATGTATCAGGAAAATATTCTTCATTGTGAGGGAAGGAAAGCACTGGAACAGGTTGTCCAGGGAAGCTGTGGCTGTCCCATCACTGCAAGTGTTCAAAGGCCAGGTTGGATAGAGCTCTGAGCAATGTGGTCTAGTGGAGGTGTTCCTGCCCATGGCAGGGGGATTGGAACTAGATGATCTCTCAGGTCCTTCTAAACCACACCATTTTGGGATTCTATGATCTTTTAAAAATATTTTAAATAAATATTTAAAAGTATT
>NC_031769.1:71396399-71437255 GCF_001522545.3 Parus major | reverse complement strand
TTTCTTTTTTGTAGAATATTATCATTGTTTTATTGCAATTGGAGTACAGAAATATTTAGAATAACTGTGCTGCTTAAATGCTCTTATTTTAATCTGATTTCTTAACATACCATCCTCATCTACAGCCATGTCTTTGCCAAGATTTGCATAGTCCATGATGAGCTTCCAGAAGTACACATAGAAGAGCAGACATTTTCACATCCCTGGGGTCCTTAGACACCAGCTTTGTGATTTTTGTTATTCTCCCTTGAGATTTATTGTTGGTGACATCTGCTTTTAATTTTCTACCACTTGACAATCAATTTTTAATTGATATCATAATTTTATAACTGCATGGATGGTGTTACAATCTTGTCAAGTTGTTGTTTGTATTCGAGAATGTAATTTCCATTCTCTATGCTATCTAATTTGTGCTCTTTTTTGTTGATTTGTTGTTTTGTTTTGTTTTTTTAAATCAATGCTTCTTATAGATTTTTTCAGCTTCAGTAAAAATGATTCAAATTAATGTCTGTATATATGCACAATATATTTATTACTGAATTAAACTGTCTTTTATTCACTGATGCTGAGCATGTCAAATAGCAGCCCTGAATTCCTCTAAGTAACTATAAACTTTAAATCCAGTGGCAAATTAAGCTGTCATGGTGAGCATAAAATAACAGGTCTGGACAGCTTCTATGTTTTCAGATATTTTATTGTTCAAAGAAAACATTACAGCTATGGTTGATATCACTTTCACTTACATTTTATTTTTTTCTTAGTGAAAAGAGTGTAGTCTCATTTTTCCAACCATTTATGTTCTAATATTACTTTGTTAACTTCAGCTGCTTCTCACTTACTCTTTTTATTTTACAAGAAAGAAAATAATTTCTATGATCCTACTTCAGAGCATAGTTTTTTGGTTGCTCAGATAATTTGATGGAATCCACAAAGGTAACTCAAAGGTAAGAGGGACAATCAGTTTTATTCACAAAATCATGTTGTGACTGCTGTGAACCACAGATGCTATAACAAAGACTAGCACTGAACTATTACTATGTATTCTTTTTCAAGTTAACTTCACAGAATGCTTCTGAAAATCCTTGGGATACTGAACTCTGCTTCAACAAAGTGTTTATTTCGATCTCCCTTTTTTGTTTTATTTGTGATGTAGATACTTAGATTTGCTTGAGAAAACAAAAAGTGGCTTGTCCTCTTAATGAAATTTGAGATTCTGCATTGCTTCTTTAAAAACTGCTATAGATCTTTTCCACAGAAAAAGATAAAGGGAGAGTACCAAATAGGTTTTTGCCAGTCATGAAGAAGGGACTTGTAGTTTCTATTCCCAAGTGGTATCATTGGGGAACTTAATGATTCAGGAAAGAGAGAAACTAGATGAGTATTGTGAGTTCCCTTAGATGATTTGACAGGGTAATATTTGTATGATGCAATTCTTCTCGGGTATCTGACAGTCTGGGTTTAATAAAGAAAAATACCTGTTTTTTTAAAGTTTGATATATAAATAGAAGCTTTTTTTCCAAAGGTTCAACATTTCCTTTCTCATTTCCATTTCCATCAACAGTTTTGAAATTATACTTTATTTACAAGTAAGTTACAATTCTTAGTCTAAAAATCAGAATCTTTCTTGCCTATGTATTAGTGAAATATTGCTGCATACATAGGTATTTCAGTAAAATAAGGGCAGTTTTAGTTTCCAGTATACTCCTGGAAAAGCTGGCAGCCCATGGCTTGGACAGGAGCACTCTGTGCTGGGTTAAGAACTGGCTGGGTGGCCAGGCCCAGAGGGTGTTGGTGAATGGTGCTGCATCCAGCTGGGGGCCAGTCACCAGTGGTGTTCCTCAGGGGTCTGTGCTGGGGCCTGCTCTGTTCAATATTTGTATTGATGACATGGATGAGGGAATTGAATCCTTCATTAGTAAATTTGTGGACAACGGTAAGCTGGGAGTGTGTGTTGATCTGTTGGAAGGGAGGGGGAATCTGCAGAGAGACCTGGAACAGTTGGATGGATGGGCAGAGTCCAATGGGATGAAGTTTAATAAGTCCAAGTGCCAAGTCCTGCATTTTGGCCACAATAACCCCCTGCAATGTTGTGGGGGGATGGTGTGGCTGGACAGTGTCAAGGCAGAAATGGACCTGGGGGTGCTGGTGACAGCAGCTGAACATGAGCCAGCCGTGTGTCCTGGTGGCCAAGAAGGCCAATGGCTCCTGGTCTGGATCAGGAATGGTGTGGCCAGCAGGAGCAGGGAGGTCATTGTACTGTACTTGGCACTGGTGAGGCCACACCTGGAGTGCTGTGTCCAGTTCTGGGCCCTCAGTTTGGGAAGGACTTTGAGACTCTTGAGCACATCCAGAGGAGGCAACGAGGCTGGTGAGGGGCATGGAACACAAACCCTGTGAGGAACAGCTGAGGGAGCTGGGATTGTTTAGCCTGGAGAAAAGGAGACTCAGAGGTGACCTTATCACTCTCTACAACTCCCTGAAAGGTGGCTGTGGTCAGGTGGGGTTGGTCTCTTTCTCCAGGCAGCATCAGGCAGAATGAGAGGACACAGTCTCAAGCTGTGCCAAGGGAAATACAGGTTGGATATTAGGAAAAAGTTTTTTACTGAAAGGGTGATAAAGTATTGGAATGGTCTGCATGGGGAGGTGCTGGAGTCACCATCCCTGGAAGTGTTTAAAAAAAGACTGGATGTGGCACTCAGTGCAATGGTTTAGTTGGGGTGTTAGAGTATTGTCTGGACTCGATCTTAAAGGTCTCTTCCAACCTTATGATTTTGTGATATCATGGGTTGTTGGGAAAAGTATAGCAAGTAGAAATAAAAAAAACCCCATGAAACTTCCTAATTAAAAATACCAAAAATCCTCCCCCAAATCCTATACATGAGTAAATGACCATTCTCACTGGAAGAATATTGGTTATCTGAATATCTGAACTTTCTATCTCAACAACCTGTTGATTTAAAACAAAAATAGAGAAAAAAATTAAACCTGTCTTCAGTTTGTGATATCAAAGCCCCACATAGATTTGGGGAACAAGTACTAATTAAAGGGAGGTTAGGAGTGTACAAGCCCTTTTGTATATATTTATCTGTCAAATTCACCAATTTTGACATTTCAGTAAATGCTTTTCTCCAAGAAAATTTAAGATCTGACACTTTATACTCTATCATTCAGGAATTAAATTTCTGAAGAAAATACCTTATGGAAAATATTATTATCACAGACATGCAAACAGTAACTATAAGGGATTTTCTAGTCTGGACTATAAAGGAAATCTTTAGGTAGTTCTCTAACACAGAACTATCATTGAATGTTCAGAGCTACTTTCCACTTTGTAATATCAACACACTCTGACACATTCCACTGAGATAAAAATAAGGTCTGTGAGCACTACATAAAAATGTATTATCAATTTTATTTTCATCATAGTTATATTAGATTCTTTTACTAATCACTTAATAGTGATGATACCAAATATAAATACAATAATGATTTTTAAAAGAAACATGCTATCATAAAGACAGCTGTGCTTATTAATCAGCTTTCTCTCAATCCACCCCCAAAATATCCTATCCAAGCAAGTTAAACTAAAATCAGTCTATCTAAAAGTAGTCACTATAAATTATCCTGTTCAATTAATCTTTTTTTTAAACTATAACACAACATGTCCCAGCCAGAAACATTTTGATGAGTGTACCAGTATTTCTCATTTCTCAACCTTTGACACTTTAATAGGCTTACTTTGCAATGAATAAATCACAAGAATTTTTCTTTTGAAAGAATATCTGGAGAAAATATAATTTAATACTCCTATACGAAAGTTTCAGCCCACAGAAATGTTACAAACAAGTGTGTTTGGAGAGGGTGGATATGGGCAATGTAAATTTCAACTTCTGACCATATGTAAACCACAGAAGTAATTAAGACCAAGTAACTTAGAAGTAATTAAATACATAATTTTATTTTAATATGTTTAAAATATCTGAAGCTATTTTAAAGACAATTACTAGTATATTTTTCAAGTGGGTTTTCACTGTGTGCACTGGAGGACAGCTATTCATCAGGTATTTGTAAGGGGAGGTAGCAAAGGCACTCAAAGTAGCCCAGCTGCTGCAGCGTGGTGTAAGCTGATTTATTTTGCTTCAAAGAATGGTGACATATAATCAAAGAAGAGTCACTTTCTTCAGTGCTGGCTATGGAATTTACTGCCACAAGGAAAAAAGATTAAGTATTATTCCCAGTGCCACCCTGTTATGTTTTTTCTTCTAGCCTCATGTGTTCCCACTGGTTACTGTAAACTACTTCTCCTTTTGTGAATTAAAAACAAAATACATAGTCATCCAGGGCAATTTGGAAACTTGGCTATTTTTCCAGGCTGTTTGTCTTTTGTTTTGATGTGTTATTTATCTAATCTATTACAGTTATGAAGTTTTTATTAGTCTTTGGGACCACCATCCCTTCAAATAATTACTCACAATTATGAAACTCGTTCTTGAACCAATGTCCATCTAAGACATTGGTACATTGAAATTCAGATAGCCTCAGAGCTGAAGCAAATGACTTCTTGTTCTTTCATACAAACTTTTGCTGGTGTCAAGCATGGAGGCTGTGCAGCACAATGTTTAGTAGCAACACTGATTCTCTCATATTTCTCTCATTCATTTTTTTAGGACTTTTCTCAGAGATTGAATGTGGGGAAATGTCAGGCATTATTCAGACATTAAAAAAAAAATAAAATGAGGGTCACATCTGGCTAGCTGTCCTTTCAAAAGGAGTGCTTAAGTTTGGCAGCAATATTCTTTCAGCAGTTCATCTTGTGTTCTGAACTTGGCTTGACCTGTACATGTGTCACTAGCATGTTTTGTACAGGCGTTCCTTTAATTTTCAGTTTTCCTCAGTAATTTCTTTTGATGTCTCAACCACTCCTTTTCATTACAGGCATTAGATGTTGGGAGTCGTATGTGTGAAATCACACCTCGTCACTAAAACAGCCAAAGCAGCCAACTGTGAATTGCTGCTTCTGCAGGTTTCTTCTGAAATGCCCAGTGAAAAAGATAATGTTTTCTAAGTTTTCAGCTCCTTACAGTTCCAAAGAGAAGTAAAAATTCTACAGAACTAGAGAATACTCAGCAGTAACCAAATAGGCATATTTCTTTTTCTTTATGGAAGTCAGAGACTGTTCTTTATGACTATTTGTTAAACAACATTGTGAGTACATGAGGTTGTTTAGGTAACTTTTACACTTTATGCTGTCTTTTCCACCCTTTGCTAGCTGGGTTGTGCTTTAAGATTTTGTGCTTGTCAGTGTTTCTCCCATTTTCATTAAGTCTCTGTGCAACACCAAAGCAAGCTGTTGTCTCAGTTATAACAAATCAGATTTAAGGATGGGATTAAGATTTTCGTCAGAGTTTAGACAATCTTGAACTTTTATATTGGGTTGAAACTGTAACAGTTGAGTTCATCATTCATGAGTTAATCTCATGAATTCTTCTACTTTTTTCTCTTTTTAAATTATCAGCAACATAATTCCAAGATACTTTTTTCTGATGTCAGTACAGAAAAGCAATACTGAATTATGACAATTAATCCAAGAGCTCCTTACACAAAATATTCTGTAATAGTTTTGGGTAAACTGGTTCAGGTTTCCTTGGCGTTTTTGAATATTCATCATTTAAAGTTATTCACCCAAATTATTTTAAATGATTTATGTATATGTTTGATTGGAAAATGAAATAGATGATATATGAGATTTCTTTCAATCCTATGGCACATAACACAAGCAAATATTAATAACAAAGGCAAATCTTCTTTGACACCTCTAGTAACTGATACTACTTTTGGTTTTGATTTTGCCTTTGGTTTGCAAGTATCATGAAATTAAATATCCTAAAGTACAAAAGAAAACTCTCAAATCACTGTACATCTGAAAAATATCAGTTCTCAGTTTTGTGAGTCCCTGACCCTAGCTGTAAACCTTGGAACAATAATCTATGAATTTGTGTTTATTATCACTTTATTGGAAGATAAAGTTCAACAAGAGATAAAACTACTGGTAATTGCTGAAATTCCTGTGAACTTCAAAACATCACAGCATTCTGGGTAAGCTGCTGAACAATTTCATTATCCAAGCAAGGGATAAAAACTTCATATAGTAATTTTAAGGCTCCTTATATAGGCCTCTTTTATTATCCATGAAGTAGTCACAGAACAGAAGAAAATGAAATAAGAAATACAAAGCAACATTTCCTGTTGGAATCCTTGAAACCGTTCAGGAAAGGCAGAATTCACCCTTCCTCTCCTTCCTACCTTTATCTGAATTCAACTTTCTTATATTGTCACAAACACAGGAATGTGTAATTCTCATGAGGCTGCTGAGCTACTGCTTTATGATAAATTAACGGAATAAAGTAGTAGAGTGGATTCTTCAGAGCTAATCATGATCTGACATATTGAGAGCATAAAATAGAATGCAAGTCTGTCTGTTCCTTCTGCAAATGTGTACTGGTGAGACTTTCTTGAAGGAATGAGAAATACAAACCATCACAGATGGATAAAAAGTAGTATACATTCATCTTTGTAGCTTTAACACTTTTTCTTAAGTTCTGAGTTCTGTCTTGGATGTGGGCAGAGGATTTAAGTCGGTTTGAAATCAGCATATAGATTCAATTTACTGCCAGGGTCTGTGAAAAGGTCTTGCAGAAAGTCATATCTTTCCTTATCCTTTGCTGAATGGTTTGAATCTCAGCATGTGTCAAAATACAGCCTTGAAGGCTTGCAAACTCAGCAAGTTTGAGATAGAACCCATTTCCCTTCCTTTCAAATACTTACTATTATTGGGAGGTTTTTTTTCAGCTATTATTACAGTTATTATTGCTCCTTTTCCCTCTTATAGTTTCTTATTTCCCATACCACCCGCTGAGGAGGTGATGGATCATCTGCCTCTGAAGGCAGCTGCAGTGCTATGCAAAACAGCTCAGCCTGTGGGAGGCTGAAAGGGTTCTATCAGGTAACCTCATATTCTACAGTCATGATCGTCCATTCCCAAAATAGTGTTTTCACTAACTTCTCCCATGATAAATTCCAGAAATATTAAACATTTGAAATGCATTTATGTAAGAACTGAGTTCCATCTCACTACCTGCTCAGAAGTGAAAAAGCTGGTTTTGTTGTCTTTGTGAGGAAAGGCTGTTTTAACTTTGTCAGCACAGAACAATGATTCAGCTGAAAGATGAAGCAAAATTGCTAGCAAATGGAGTAGCTCAGCTGAGGAGCTGCAGTAATTGTTAGATGTATTTGTTCCCATTTTAACCTTCCTAAATTATAAAAAACCCCAAACAAACAGAGATTCAAATAAAGAAAGAAATTGTGGGTTTTTTGGTAACTATTTTTAGCATCACATGTGAAATGGGAGAAAACATTGTCCTTTTATTTCCAGGGTGATAAACTTACAGACAGGTAGAGTCTGGAGTAAGTTTGAAAATCTTTCAAGGAAGTTAGTTTTCTACACCCAGGAGGACTGAAGTGAATAGTGCCATACCATCCAAAATCCTGCAAGTGCATGTAATAGAAATTTAGATGTAGAGGGGTTTGCAGAATACAGATTAAATTTACGTTTTGCAATGAACTTGTGACATGTAGTGAAAAACAAAACTGATATATCTAAAGCACTCTAGAAAGGCAAAATACTGTGGATCTTGCCAATATCTCAAGTTTTTGCAATGATAGTATATTTAAGAAATAAAACTCCTAGATTATCTCAGAAAGTGGAATGAGTCCTGTACCACAGACCATTAAAATGTGTCATAGCTTTTACTCATGAGGATTATAAATGAAATTAATTCATTATCAGTGTATGCTTCTGCATACTGTTGAAGGATTTACTTAACCGTGGATTTGTGTTAGTCTTTCATATTTTCCTCATAATGTCTTGTCAGCTCTCATTTCACTAGACTAAACTAACATGGTCTTCCCACACCTCTTTACAGGGGACTGAGATCATTCCCCTAGTGAATCCTGGGAAATATCTCCCTCCAAAATAACTGTTCAATCAATATCTTGAAGGCATTTTCCTATTCCTGCCAATAATATGTAACTCACTGCATTTCTGGATAGCTTTGACCTGCATCGCAGATGACTGGTTCATCAATACTTCCCTGCTGCTCTCAAACCTAAGGAAAATACCTTTCTCTTTATTATAGATATTTTGAGGCTAATATTATGTATCATACAATTATCCATTGGTGTAAGCTTTTAAATCTGCTTGAACTGTATTCTGCTAGCAATTGTCAAAGGATGAGTTATTGTCTTGCAAGTTAATATGAGTTAGTAAAATACATGACATTTTATGGGTACAAAAAGAGATTGCAAAAATGAATTTTAAAAAAGATTCATTTTTTCCTCATGGAATCCATGATTTTAAGGCTTGAATTCTTGAATTTTCTTATAATTCTGATTATGGTTCTGAGATAATATGTGGGGCACATTTGAGACTGGGTCTCTAATGTACTGGCATTGCAGAAGCTTATGACAAGTGACTGGTTAACACAGTGCCCCACGGAAGCCACTGTACCTGTGCTTGACACAGTCAGCCAGTTCTGCAGCCAAGCTGGGCAGCTTCCCCCTCTTGTACTGCACAGCTTCTTTCAGTCATTTGGATTTTATAGAACTGGACTTTTTTATTAAAGACTTCACTTTTAAAAACTCAAAAAATGGACCTTGATAGAAAATGTAGGAATGTAGCTGTCAATTCAAAATCCTTCTAAAAATATCCTTCTTTCAATCTTTGTGAAAAAAATTAACTGTTTCAGTAAATCAGGTCTCATAGGTAACATACCACAATTCAATTAATTATTTGTAAGTTCATAGGCATACTTGAAGATTCTTACTTTGAGAGAAAAGATACTAATTAACTCTTTGTTGCCAGCCTCTGAATGGGAAGTCATAATGAATTTCTCTAAAATTTTCACTGTTCCTTAAGCTATAGCTGACATGTCAATAGCAGTATTATGAACAGGTAATGCAAGGATTTTAAACTAAAGGATTAAATGTGCATGAGGCCAAGTATTGCTATTCTAATCCTTCACTTGAGAATATTTAAATTAATTGTGTCAAACTAATAAACTTGGTTATTCTTCAGCCAGAACAATAAAAGCACTTCTAATGATTTCAGATATCATTTTCCAGAGGACTAGAGGACAGAAAATGTTGAAGAGATAATATGTTTGACAGCCTGTTAGTCTTTAATCTTTGCCTGTTTTCCCAAGTGAATAAGCATAAAATTACTTAAGCAGGTGTTTCTGTAAATCTTCTGATGTAGGAAGACAGTATATTGAATATCTTACACATTCCTATGGGTTAGGTGAGTTATTGATGCAAACCCATTGACTTCATTTTGTCACTCAATCATAGTGTGATGCATTATCTGACTGCTCAGATAATGACAAAATTTTGTTGTTACCACTTTCTGTGTTTCCTAGAAAGACTTAGCAAACTCATAGTCAAGGTTCACTTAGGTCTCTGGCATTTATTTGGTTAAAATGAAGCTTTAATCTCATTTGTGAAGTTTAAAATAAACATTAATCATAAACAAAGTGTGAAGGGAACCATTAGGATAAAATTTGATTTGCTGGTTTTTTAGAGTAGCTTAGGGACTGGTGCAAAATTGACTGGAACCAATAAGCTGACTCCCATTGATTTAACTAACTTAACTTCTTAAATTCTTCAGATGTTAAATAATTTACAAAACACTTAATGTATCTATAAATATCTTAATTTTAATATTTCAAATGTTAGTAGTTTAAATATACAAAGTTAAGGAAAAAAACCTAGGCTACAATTGTGTTAGTCTCCCTGCCAATCCCCATAATTTACAAGAGATTACTCTTGTATAAGAAAGTATGATGGAGGCCAGACACATTAATAATTCTTTATTTATTAGACATACAATGAAGAAAGCTAGTAGGAATAATATTCAAACTAGATAAGTAAAAAGAAGTTAGAGCTATGATTTTGTTTATTAACACTAATTAGCTGCTTTTCATCTAACTTCTTTAATACTTTATGCTATATACTTTAATACTTTAAAAATTATTTTTAATGCATATAAAATTTGTTCTGGTGAATTCAGATTCAGAACTGTGTAACCCTTACTTATTCTTAAGATACATTTTGTGGCTTAATAATATAGAGAGTTTTAAGAAACAATAGGTTTGATATTGAGAAACTCTATCAACTTCATTTGGGAGAAGTTTTTTAAAGTTTTAATCTCTATCACCTCATGATATTCTGACTGCAAAACAATAGTGTGGCCACAACAGAATATGGTCAGCTTTCACCTGCTGACCTCTTCTTCCTACAGTAAACTACAGGGCTTTAACTGAGCTCTGCCATATACAGTAATTTTCATTAGCAAGTGGTTGTTTTTTTCTCTTTACCCCTAGAAACTGTAATGGCCATGATGAAGTTTGAAATCTGACTGTGATGTTTTACAAATTAAACCAAATTATTTACAGATAGATTTTGAGTGGAAATCGCATACTATACGTTGTAATTTTGCTAAACCATTTTAAAAACAAACTGAGATTATCTTTGCACAACAAAAAGGTACTTTTAAGCACTGCTAAAATTTACTCTCTTCATAAAGCTACTTTAAAAAAATAAAATCAAAATATTATTGAAATATTTATTTTGATTTTTTTTTAAATTTTAGGTTATTTACCTTAGTATACCATGATAGAAAGAGAAGAAAAGATTATGGTTCATTTATAGTTCCTTCTGGTAAATGAAAAGAAACCTGTCTATATTTTATTCTTGATAGTGTCATCATTTCAGAGCAAAACCTAAACTGATTTAATACTTGCAGCAAGCGATTTCAAGAGGTAAATCATGGCTCAGAAATAACATGAGATAAAAGTCTGAGAAGTACCTGGGAGCCTCCTGGTTCATTTGACTAGAGGAAAAGTGATCCTCAGTGTCTCATAGAAGAGCAACACAAAAGCACATTTTGAAAACACAATTTTTTTCTCAGTGTGTACAATTTTAACATCATAACTTCCATTAAAATCACTGTCCTGTTGGTAATTTCTGAAGTAGGGAAAAAGGACTGTATTTGTGAATAGCACAGGTTACCCAGAAGGGGAACCAGTACATTAGGTTCAAATATGTGCCTTTTCATTTTTATAGTTTTGTCCTTTGAAGTACACTTTTAGTCATTTTAAAGTTTTCTCTTTTTTTTCATATCAAGAAAAAAATGACTGACTAATTAAATAGAGACTGAATAGATCCTTGTTGCCAAACCTTTTGGAGGTGCCAAGGCTAAAAAGAAGATTTTAAAGGGAAAACTGAGCTCAAATGGGAGTACGATCTGTGAGGATTATAGATCTCTAGGAGGAATCTTGATGAAGAATAATGTCAGTCTTAGGCATCAAAATCCATAAGAAGGATGTGAATTAGATTATCTATTTAATCCTTAAGTATCACCTAAGGAGCCTGCTGGTATTTGATCATTGGCTACTGTGATAAACTTAAGACAGCTGAACAGTCCTGAAGGATTGAAGGAGGTCTGTAGGTTCAGTTACAGCTAGATGTTTATTTCCCCTTTTCCCTCCACCTTTTGCTTGCATTTCTGTAGAGAATTAAGTTTGGGGAAATGGTAGATAACGTTCAATTCATTATTAAGAATGCAACATGGGAACCAATTTACAGAGAGGGGGAGGATAGAGTATAAAGAATGAGGATTGTTTGTGGGGGTTTTTTCACTGCTGTTGTTTTCTTTGTTTGCTTTCTTTTTTTGTTTGTTCAGTTGGTCTTTTTACTTCTAGCATCCCTGGATGCCTACACAGATGTTAAGAAAAAATAGTCAGAAAAAACTCACCCCTGTAATCATGAAAACTGTTCAAGATATGCAGTCAACTTGTGGTCATCTATATATGAAATAAACAGTCTGGAGAACTCTGAGGAGATGATGACATTTCTGCAATATCAACAATTTGGGGAGAATTTCTACCCATTTTTGTCCAATATGTCTCATCAGTGCAGACCGGACAGAGACTTGCTACTGACTGCCAGTCTGAAAAATTACTCAACCTGCTAGGTGCCTTTTTCATGGGGCCATTTATTCCACTTGAAAAGTATGGTCTGACACCCCATGGGTACAGAGCACTCAGCATTTTCAGGTGAAACTAATGAAACGTGATGACTCTAAACTTACCTTAGATTTCTGCAAATGATTTTCTCTATGTATAAAAATCCTTACAGAGGTAGTATGATTGTCCATTATCATCCTTAGTCTAAAATATGTGTTGAGTACTGTCATTCAAGAACTGTATAAGTTTAAATTAATTAGGTACAAGGCAAAGAAAATGCTTTGATAAAGAGAGCATGATAAGTGCTCTTTCCAACTGGAAAAAAAATTATTTTATTGAATGTTTCTGTAAAGGGTGGTTATTATTTTTTCCATCCAACAACTGGAGTTATAGAGCAGTTTCAGAAGGCTATATTTTATGTGGATGGAATAAAATTTCTGATAGTTTCAAAATCCAAGTTTGATTTATTCTTGTATTTCTGAAAACACCAGAGATTAATGAGGAGTGTGTCTTGTTTATTTATTTATAGTAACTCGGTTACATAATTTTGCATTTAGTTTAGAAGAATGAAAAATATTTATAAGAAATAGAGTGAATGATTCTTAACACAAGCAGAAAAATGGTTTATATTAAAATGCTTTTTGCTTGGTATATCTGGGGTTTTCACCTGGATTTTTCTTTAACATACAAAGTTAAAAATAAAGTCTGTGTCATACAGACAGATGTTTGTTCTTTAACGGTAAGTAAAAGGGACAGAGGCAAAACTTCTGGCTCTCCCTTAGCTTTCATAGCTGAGCTGATGTCACAGAGTAAGGAATATCCCTTTGGTTAATTTGGGTCAGCTGGCCTGGTTGTGTCCATTTCCAGGATATTGTCCACCTATCTTCTCTTTTTATGCAGTCAGTGATTTTCAGATGTCTCAATACTATTTTAATACAACATTAGTCTGGTGCACATAATAATCCAGTTATTTTCTCTATCCACAGTTGGAATTGCTTACTTAACTCTTGGTTCTGCCTTATTCAAAGTTTTCAGTTGTGTTTTCTCAGCAAGTTTAAGCTTTTCAAAGTAGGATTGTCTGCTCAGGTGATTTATGAAGATTATAAATAAAGGCCTAAATACTCAAAGAAATTCCATCTATGATATAAATTCTCCTAACAAGATTATTATAGTTCTTTTATCCATCTGCATAAACTGCTGTATCTGCTCTGGTGCTAAAGTGTGTGTTTTTGAAGCTTATCTGGAACATATTTCTCTGCACAGGGGAGAAACTGATCATTGAAATAATATTTTATATTTTAATGTGTTCCAGCTGTGCAAAATATGCTTCTGTAGATCAGCTGCTCTATGTGCAGGTGAATCTTCATTGAAATGCAATAGAATCGAGAAGCTCCCAGAAATTAGATTTATCCTTTTTTTTTTTATTTATTTTATTTTTTTTTTTACCCATTCTGTGCTGCAAAGGCTGAATATCACACAGCATACAAATAAAACTGGAAAAAAATTATATAAAGCCACTGATCATTACCTGACTGTTGCTGAGTGAATAAAGTGTGTGGTCAGATATTCATCTGGTATTGACAGATAGAATTACAATGAGAGCACTTTCAGGGAAAAAGTATTTCTTGATAGCATTTGCTCATGAGTAAACTGCTTTTGAGTGCAGGTGACCCTTTGCAGCTCTTAGCTCTGGGAAATATTTTTGCTGTCAAAATTATCACAATGTTACAGTTTCCAAAAATTCTCTCTCCTAAAAAAGGAGATGGGCAGGAAGCAGATTGCAAGCCATGCTCCCTATTCTGTCTGCAGTACGCCAGTGACTTTTGACTATGTGTGTCTCTCCTGCTGGTCTTCTGTCACATGATGCAAATGGTGGGGAAACCCAGGTTTCCATGGGAAAGTCTTTGGAGCTCTAGTGGCAAGGACTAGCTGCAAGTTGTTAGTAAAAGTAATGTGATTTGCAATCTGCTTGGTTTTGGGACTGCTGTCACTGAGATACCGTGATCTTGAGAGCAGGTCATGCTCAGTGTGTAAGGCTGATTGGTGCAAATATTAATTGCCATTTGATTACTCTTCTAGAGTAAAAAGGTATCCCTGAAAGAACAGGGATAAGTATATACCTCTCAGGTATGTAAATAAAATATAGTAGTACAGAGATGTCTTCACTAGAATAAAATGATCTTATTTTGATAATTAAAATAGCCTTTATGGACCCCTGGATTTGCTCTTTTATCCACTCTATGGTACTACATGCTTAAAATTAACTCAGATATCTCAGAGCTATGCTGCAGGGTCAGAATGTTTTCTGGCATGACTTTTCAGCAGCACAACATTATGTTATACCAATCATTAAAAACGAGCCTTAAGAAACCACAAAAAATAAATGAAATTACAATTAATTATGTCACTGCCATTTACTTCCCATAACTATGCTGTTTAATCTTCTTCATTTAGATCATCAGAAAGTTGACTATTTTGGAATTTCTAAGCTGAATAGGAAAAGAAAATAAATTGTGATATTTTACCTTTGAAAATTTGATAATACTAGGTTACTCTGTAGGAGGTGGTCATGATCCTAGATGTCTTACTTCAGATATGAACTCAAAGAACTTTGATGGACTCAAGATGTTTTAATTGTAAAAAACAAAACTACCAACCAACAAACCCACAAAAAATATAATAAATTATTAATTTGAATGGATTCTGTAAAACATAGCATCACTGTATAGCTGCCACATTTAGAAAATTATTATTTATAAATATTGAATATTGGTTAGGAAATAAAAGAAATGTATTTTTGGTAAATTAATTTGGCTCTCTTCCTTATATATATGTAGCTCAGTAGCAAAGAAGTACAATTGTACTGACTATGGTCCTATAAAAATAAATGGTAGTGCAATTATGACTGGAGTAATTGGCATAATCAAGAAGAATGATTTTCTAAAATTTTAATTAATTAGAGCCTTTAAGTATGAATTAGAGTAGATAAAATAATTATAAATTACTAAGTGTTAATTGAACCCTGTATCATCTTAACCTAATCTAATAAATATCAATTTAAAAATAAACTCAATGCAAATTTATCTTCATAGGTCTTAAAAATTTATTCTAATCTCCATAAAATAGTTGTAACTTCACGTGATGCACTCCTGCAGTTCCATATTCAAGCACTCAAGTAAGATTTACAGTCTAATCGTTCTGAGTTAAGAGTTGAGATGTTTATCTGAACTTCACATACCTTGTGACCTCCAGCTCTTCGAATATGCTTTGCAGTACAAGCTTTCTAATATTTTGTAGCTTGTAGTGATAAAACTCTCAATACTCCTCTGAGATAACAAAACTTCATGTTTTACCTTTGTACCTCAGTGGTCCCCTGGTTTTTTGTGGGTTTATTTTAAGGGGAAAAAAGTATGGTGAATTTGGAATACATGGGTTGGATGCAGAAATTACTGGTGATACTGGTATACTCACAAAATTACCTTGGTGAAAGCATCATTTGCATGAAGGACAAATTTGTGTGTATATCTGAAGTGTTACTTGAGAATCAGTATCTTGCAGAATTGTTTTTGAGATTTCTTATATAAAAACTTCTATTTTCTTCATGTTGGAAAGCCTATTCATTTAAAGTAGTGGGTTTTTTTACAAAAGAATAAAAGATTAGAAGCAATCAGTACTTCATTTTCTATCTAGTGGGTATTTCTAGAATTCAGCTATAATGTCTTCTATACAAACTGATATTCCCCAGACTGTATTCTGGGACAGGATGATCAGAGCACAGAGTAGATCACAGAAATTGGAATATGAATAAGGAAGAGACACGTTTGTTTCTTCACACAACAGTTCCAAAATTCATGAACCTCCCCTCCTTCTTCTGTTTTGATTTTTGTTAAGGAGTTAGTGAATCAGTTGGGAGTCAGCAAAACATTAGCATTAATGAGTTCATTTCCACACAAATTGGCTCATTATCATGCTGACTTCCAGTGCTTTGTGACAGTTATGAACTTGGTTCTCCTGCAAGGAGTGTTCATTTTCTTGCTTCATTCAAAATGATGTGGGATAAGGAGGTAAATGAAAAAAAAAAAAAAAAAAATAAAATGGCCTATAAATGTATTCTGTTCATTGATGCAGCAAACTCTCTGGTTTCTCCATGGTTAGTTTCAGGGAACTCTGAGTACAGTATTTTGTTCATTTGTCAGAGTGCACTAATTCTGCCTGGCAGTTGGTAAAAACTAATATCCAGAATCCGACTTTGCAAATTACATTAAGGCAATTTAATTTCAATTTTGTACCAAAATATCTGACCCTAATTATTATAATTTCATAGAATTACACTCAAATGGAAATACATTATGGGAAAAATATTTCTGCAGTACTCAAATAACCTTCCAACAATTCTCTCATTAACTGATGCAAATTTGTGGTTTTACACAATGCCAAAAGTATTTGCACCATAATTATCAGATTAATGATACTGCTGATCTATTCATAAAAAATACTGAATGTCAAGTTCTTGGTAATCTTTTTCAAGTGTGGCATTATGTTCCTTTCCCTTCAGAACTCTCATTTGGTCTTTAATCCATTTGTAACTCACTGTGATTATGCCCAGCAGGTTTATGAACTTTATTACAGTTCTTCTCCTGCAGATTTCTTTTGTCTCATTAAGCCTGATAGCATAAAATAGGTATAGTTTATTTCATTATCCCAACCGGATCTTTAATGCAGGTTGAGTTAAGCCAGTCTGTTTCATTATGTCCTTTCTTTGTGTCGGGGCTGGAATGGTGTGAATTCATTCTGTGACCTGAGATTACCATTGCCTCTTGGTATCCTTTACCTTCACTGTAGGTCATGCCTGTGGGTGTAAGCAGCTCTTTTTTCCCAGGATCAAAACTATCACAAGACCTCTTCTGGCTTATAATATTTCCATTAATTGCCATCAACGATGACCATGGTAGTGCAGCAGTGCATTCATAACTTTGAAGCATCTGTGTATCTCTAAGATTAAATCACATGCTAATATAATATTCTTTAACATTTCTGTCCTTCCAAAATAATCTGTCACAATGTAATAAATCTGTACTCTCTAGTATTCATATCTCCAATATGTATTTTCTCAGAGTGAAGATCTGTGACCTTTATCAGACAGAATGTCAAACTGAATAGAACATAATGGTCTTTTCTGTTCTTTAAATCACTGATAAATATTTATCTGTCAGTTTTAGGCTCCAAATAATTATCAAGTACATATCAAAATACAAGAAGTGATGCTATACTCATTATTTATTGACACATTTGTTTCCAGTGAGGGATAGAACTCCTGTTTCTACAGTGTTATGGGATCCTCCAAACTGTATTTCCTATTCACTGCTGATTACTCCAATAATTGATAGATGTACATTCATAATATGTGACAAAACCTACATGTCTTTCAAAATCTATAATGCCAATTATAAATAGTGAATTTAAATTTCCAAGAAGAAATGTTCCAATATTGATTTAACTATATGATGTTGAATTTTTAAGTAATCATGGAGGCATAGGAATAGATATTGGGATCAAGTGTCATTGAAAACATTTGAAAATATCCGTTGAAAAAGTTTTTTTGATTCTGATATTATCCAGTTCATTTTCTAAATACATGTACTTCTGTAACAAATGCTATGAAAAGTTGTGTCATCTGTTAACTTATTGAAAGTTTTTATTGCTTCAGAAATCCATGATATTTTTCTATTTTATAATGTTTTTGAGGATTTATTTTCAGTAACGGACCTTGTCTAGAATCATGGCTATAATTTACAATAGCCCCTCTTAATATTGTAATAACTCCTAAGATATTTTGTCCAAGGATATGTGTTTGCTCTTCTTGTGGATTAACCTCTGTAAACATATTTTTGTCCTTTTCATTCTTTCCTATTACAGACTCTTATTCTCTGATACCAAAACATTTTGAACACTAATTCTTTAAATTTGGATAACATCCTTCAAGACAGTCAGTCTCCCAATATTATGGAAATAGAGCTCTCTACTACATGAGCATGGATGGTTTGGATTTGTTGACCTTTTTATCAGCAAGTGATTTTTCCATTTCATTGAGTTGCACTGCAGGCTTAAATATATTTATAATTAAAAGTATAACTCAACACTTTCACGTATTTTTTTCTATTAAGAATCCTTCTGGCTTTAGAAGTTATGGACTCCTGCACATTCACCTGTAATTTGGGACTTTCACAGCTCATCTAGAATCATAAAGCACATCTGTTAAAAATGGCACACCATGCAGAGAGATTTTCTACAAACTGACTGATAAACAATCCTGCAAAATTTTCATTCTTATCTTGGCATCTTACTCAGCTAACTTATAAGGGCATCCAGTTTTTGATTTAATTTATAGAGAACCTCATATCTTCCAGTAACTCTGACATTTGGTTCTGTATTGAAATATTATATGAATATAATATTTAAATTCTATTCCTAATTTGAGAATCATGATCTTAAATTGAATATCATGTTGTCTTTGACATTAAGTTTCAAACAGTCTTAGAGGTTAAGAAACACTTCTACTCTTCGGTGGTCTCTGAGCTCTCAACCTTAATATTAAAACTAAATCTCATTAGTATTTTTTAATGTATCAGTCAAGGAAGCACCCTTATTTCTCTGGGTAAATGACTAATTAAGGAGAGCAGTTTGAAAAATGTAATTGTTAAATATGTTGGTTTTTTATTAATGAAAGGCATTATATGCTGGATCAACTGTAACAAGACAAAACAGGAAACTATATATATATATATATCTGCACATATACAAATTTTTATATATATATATCTGACTGAACATGTTATAGATCTCTATTTATTTGGTTATTTAGTGAAGAAATAAAAGGAAATATTATTCGTAATAAATTATTTAACACATTATCAATTCTTCCTCTAAATGTGGTTGCATGGTTTTAAGCAGGTGAAGTTTTATGATTCCAAAGATTTGCAGTTTGGAGGCTAAGAGCACTATGTTCTTTTATTAGATAGAGATCTTCAAAGAAGATTCCTCCAAAAATGTGACCTCACCTGATCATGTATCAGGCCATTCAGGAAAAGGAACAGCAGTAATGCAAAAATCTATCCTGGAATTTTCTTTGGGCAGAATAATCAATAATTATAAATGATACCTTTGTTTGCAAAAGAATTGAAAAATATGAGAGATGTTAATTTTCCAAATAATAAATTACTTTATTGTGCATTAAAAAAAAACTAAACAACTGTTGTGCAGTAGCTTAATTCAAGCATAAAATTAGATTTTGTGATTAGTAATTATGGCTATATTTAACATTCTAGAAATTATCAAGAAACAATGTTTAGTAAATGCACTTCATGTAACAGTAATAGGGTCAGTCCAATTTCTACAGAAAGCTGATGTTCTGTTTATATGCAAATTACTAAGCAGTGTATATCCATTCAGAGCAGAACAAACACTACAGAGAAATCCATTTGGAATTGTGGATGTATGAAGCCAGGGTGTATTGACTGGCAGGTGCTGCACTGCAGGATGTGCACGCCACGCCTCCCATGCACACCCCACCATGGTATGCTGCAGCCACAGGACACTCCACTCCCACCCTCTGCAGCAGACAACTCCTTGTAACATGCTGACAGTGATGGCTAACTCCACAGGAGAGTGGTGTGTCCATTTGTTGTTCTGGAATGGACAGAGCTGAACTGAGACCTAGCAAATTCTCTGTACAGCCTTGCGATTTCTCTACATAGTCCAAACCAGAAAATGCTAAGATCTCAGATGTGCAGAGATTTTGTATAGGCTCAGACATGATATACTCCACTGAAAAGGAAAACTAGATTCTGTGTAGTTTTAGACTTCTCATCTACACCTGGAACTGTCTATACAACAGTTTCAGCTGCAGCATCCACACAAGAATAAGTACCCCAAATACAGATATGGTGGATTAAACTCAGGAAATAAATGCATATAAAAGTAGCATTATAGCAGTTTTAAAAAAAAAAAAAAAAAGAATTGTTGATACATTTTACAGTGATACTCTTTGAACATCACCTTTCCACCTTTCTTTATTATGTCTTTAAAGACACAGTCCCCTGATGACTGTTGTACTGTTTTTTGGATGAATTGTTTAATGTGTGCCTTGTTTTTACAGCCACACTATTTAGTGCAAATAAATCACTCCCTCAAGACTCGCAGATGTATGGGCTTTGAGGGAAGTGTAGTGGAGAAAATGAAGCTTAATTCATATTGTTAATGGACGGAGTTTTCAGAAGAATTCAGCCCTGTGTATTAAGAAAAAATTTCTTAAGGAGTCTTCATAGATAATAACGTGTATTTAATTTAAAAATGAACCCATTCAGATTCTGAAACTTTCAGGAAAAAAAAAATCTGCCTCCTGAATTCTGTCAAACCGGTTTTCTTTGATCTTGTAAAATCTAGGCTCCTAGCACAGTTGTTTTGCTTTGTAAGAAACAACAGGAGGCACATTCATTTTGTACTGTTCTTCAGAAAGTCATAACACACATCGAGCCAACAGAGTTCTAGAGTAACATAACACAAATTTAGCCAAAGTTCCCTAAGCCTTGAAGAAAAATAAGAAAAAGTGTCATAACAAATAAGCTATTTGTTCCACAGGACAAAACAAAGGGAGAAGGTGGAAATACTAATCTTGTAAATGTAGAACAGGAAAGCAGGGAAACAGTGGGAGACCAATTAATTTTAGAAGGCAACTCATGACATTTCAGAAATAATTAGAAAGAAAAATATGGGAAGGTCAGAAGAAAATGGAAAAAGGGGAAACAAAAAGGGCAAATATATGAAATTAAAAGAGAATTAAAAAAAAATAGTAAAAAAGAAATGCTCTCAAAACTTGCTGAGTCTTTCTTCCTCACATATTATATAGGATAAAGAGATAAAACACATTCACTCCAATACCAGTTTATGTAGACTTAAAAGCGGAAAAACCAAAAACCAACACCCCCCTCCAGATACTGCTATAAATATTGCTTTTCAAGAAAAGAAAAGTCCTAATAACAAATGCTGAAGATATTCCTATTAACTTCGCCTGTGTGCATGAAGCAGGCACAAGTCATGAACTGTGAAATCACTTAGGATAAGAATTTGGAGCAGCCAGGAGTTATACAGAGGAAGTCTGTGTGTCTCTGTGTGTGTGTATGTGTAGGGGGCAGAGGGGCAAATCAGGTGTCAGAGTGCTTATACCTTATCACAGACTTTTTTTCATGCAAAAGCCATACTTTCCCTCAACACACAGAAAGAGGGGTCAAACAAAGATTTTTGATCTAAATCAATACCTTTTCTCAAAGCTATTTTCCTCAGAAATCTGAAATAATGGGATATAGCCCATCCTAATAACTATGACAAGATGGCTATACACAAGAGTCCTATGATACATGCACAAGCCCATTCCACTTCTGCTGAGGTAAATTGAAGGATGTTGATGAGAGCAGGAAATACTGTGGGTGAGTCTCCACTCTCAGCTGGGTGTAATCTGGTCTAGTCAGCTCTACCCTATTTTTCCTTGTTTGTTTGGTTGCTTTTTTTTCATCAGTGGAATGGAGGAAATGGATCCAGCAAGATTTCAAGCTTCTAGTAGGCTGATTTTCATTAATTCTTCCAGTGTTATATGAGCAACAAAATTTTAATGTTTATCTGAAAAAACTCCAAAATACCTTTGTGTCTTATTAAAGAGTTGTGTGATGATGTTCTCTGCTCTCCTGAAACAGTAGTCCTGATTTAATCTCACAAGTCTGTGAATGTTCTGCTTGCTTCTTTAGTGAAGTCAGTCTGGAATGGAATTGAATAATTTCACAATAAATATCTAACAAATTCTAAGGAGAATATGGATGTCAGCACAGTGAGAAAAGAAGTCCAGACAAAGAACTTAAAGGAAATTCTATGACCAGTGCAGCTACTGAGTGGTTTGCATGAATATCACAATGGAGATGATAGCATCTTTTGTCAATGTTTGTAAATGTTCTCTCTCATCTACCAGACCTGTGATTGACTTGAGAGAAGATTACTCTGACATTATCAAAGAGTCATATAGATAGAGGTAATTGATTTAAATTTCATAATGGAATTTCTTTTCACAGGTCCCAGCAGTGAAAATAATGTACTCACAGTCCATTCACTGGCAGAAAGAGATTCAAAGACAGGGAGCAGAAGAAAGAGTAAATAACATCTTTCAGTGAAACTCAGCATAAAGTTTTTACTAAGGATCCAAAGCAGCCTTTATTGATAACTCATGGACAATGAAATCCCATGCTTTAGAAAATTTTTCTTTGGTAATATTGTCAGGAAGGGAGTTATTTTTGATTTTTTTTCCCTTCCCATTTTAATTCACACCTGGACAGATAATTTTTTCTCTTACTTGCGAAATTTTGGCTTCCTGTGTAATGAGAGGATATCTGAACAGATGACACAAATTTATGATTGTTAGATTTTAGCTTTCTTCTGAAACAACAAGCAGGGTTTTTAAACTGAAACCAGTAGCTGGGCTAAGCTTAAGCAACTTCTCTCCACTGAAGGAGCAGCAGCCAACACCAGTAGCTCACTCTTTCCACCCTATTTTCCACCTATAATTGATAAAGAAGACTTCTGTAAAGTCTACGGTGGTGAGTTAGGATCACTGAAATGTTGTGGGGAGACAGATAAACCAATTATGTTGTTCTTGTCAGATGCCAGGTCTATAATGTGTACTAGAGGTAAATTCACAAAATGAATGTGAAATGTGAATAAACTTATAGCAAGAGTTGATGGCTTGTTCGTGAGCCAGAGACATGCTCAGGGATCAGGATCCCTCTCCAAGATGACATGGTCAAGCACAAAGTTTGCACAGTGCTGTAGGCAAGAGTCAAACCTACAGCTGGTCTTTCAGAGTGTTTTGGGAGTCCCTCTTGTTGAGGTCCAGCAGAAAGGAGAATGGTTGTGTTGTTTTGCAGTAAGACCCCTGTTACCCATCTCCCTAGAGACATGGTCTGTTCCAACCTGATGCATCTTCAGTCTCCTGGATGAATATCCTACCCTCCCTCATAAGACAACACCCAGAGAATTTTAGTTCATCAGATTCCCAGAACATCTCCAGGGGTATCTGGGAGACAGCTGAATGGGACAAGCAGAGAACAGCGTCCAAGAAAGGAGAACCTATGTTGCAAAGAGCACCATGCACAGAGAGCAGGGAGAATAAAACTCTCTGCATGGAATCCTGGTCAAGGAATTTGTATTATAGTATTTCATTTTATACCGACATTATTTTTTTTCTTATAATTTCAGAATGGTTTAAGGATGGCCTCTGTCCTTTTCATGGTTTGTTTCTTTCTTTGGTCAGTGATCTGGCTTAAAGTCAGGGTTCAATCTCAGCAATCTCCATGAGACTCTTTCATCTTTTTTTTTTTTTTTTTTCCCTACTCTACTGTCTGATTTTCCCCCTTGCTACAATAAAAAACCTGAAATGCACCATTCAGGTAATTTGGGATGCCTTCCAGATTGAAGTGCTCAGGAGTGTATTGAAGGATTCATATTTTGTAGGAAAATTAAACATCCTCTGTTATCCAGCACCTTTCAAATAATATTCACGTGTCAGAAATAAAGGAATTGAATTCCAAGTCAGAGTAAAAACTGAAATTAATTTTGGCACCCAGTTACCTATTAAGTATGTCTGCAAATGAAATTAATCTGCAGCTAAAAGTATAATTTCATAAAGTGAAATAAATTGAATCAAAAGAAAAGAACACTAAAAGAAAGGGATTCATTTTTCCCATTTCCTTCACTAACACATTCTCCAGGACTTTATATACACTTCTACTTCATTCTCAGACAATAGTATGATTTTTCAGATTTAACTGAAAATTGGAACTTAACAGAATGTTTCTCTGTATTAATGCAGAGAAAAAATTGAAGGTTTACCTGTGATACAGACACATTAGCTCATACATCTATTAGATTTAAAGGACAAAACTTTGATTTGTTTCTGAAACAGCAAATTTGCAAGACTATCCATGACTCTATCAATAGATTGCTAATGGTGTAGAATGTGTTCATTTTTTCTGAACATTTGGTTGATGGTTGTTTCAAGATATTTTCCTTCCCTTACATTGTCCCATCATGATATATTCCAGGTATTTTTTCTTTTGAGCAAGATTTTTTTCTGTACCTTTATCTGCTCACAGAAGAACCATCTCTCCTGGCCATGGTTGTCCTCCAGATCTTGGTTTTCTTCTGAGCAGGACTAGCCTCTCCCATGAGCTGCCAGTTTGTACATGTAATCTTTAAATATCTTCTAGAATATTTTCTCTGTATTTTAAATATTTTTTTCTGTAACTAAATCAGTAACTTCATTAGCATATTGCTTGTTTCTTTTGTATCCTAAGCAATGGGTACTCACACACTTTTAGAACTCCACTGTAGTGGGACTTGATTGCTGAAGACTTTCAAATTTTCTGAGCACTTAATCTATGAAATAAAGAATATTCTTTAAATTCTTCCTTTTCTTTATATCACTTACTCCTCAGGACTGCAAGAAGCTGAGGTTCTAGGTTTGCTGCACTACATTTTGTGTCCTAAACCACCTGTTAAGAACTAGATTAGTAATTAATACTCATGTCTAAATCATTGCAAGAAAACAAAAAATAAATATATAAATTGTGATTAATAAAAAGTTTGAATGTTTTTGTTTTATATTTCATAATATATTTTAGATGTGCAAATATGTACTAATGATATAACCCAGACTAATATCATGAACAGCTAATATATCATAACTGAATTATGGGCAAACCTCTACACTGATACTCCTAGTTTCTGGTATAATTCTGTTCCAAAGAGAATGGATGAATAGAATGGTGCAAAAAAAGAAGCAGTATCAATTTACTGCAAAGAGTTTGCTAAAGGCAACTCTTTCCATTAATGACTAGATCTTTTATTCAGAAAGACAGCTTGCTTTTTGGAGTCCCCAGTGTTTTTCAGGCAATTTAGGTAAATATTTTCTGTATTTCTCACTGTTCATATGAGGCAGCGTTTCTTGAAAGAGCTCAAGCTTTATTGCTTTATATTTGTGTTTGATAATTCATCCTCCTCAAGCTTTGTACAAAGCTCCAATAACTCCTGCTGATGTTTTCCTGGATTATTGTTCAGACTGGTACTTGGAAATAGTTTGCAATCAAGGCTTTCAGACAGACACATGAAAATGGCAGAAGAGAAATCTCTGGGGATCAGTCACCCTCAAAAGGGTTTGTTTCTTCTGTTACCTGGATTCTGTGCAGATTCTCTATCCCCTTTTTTGGTTGCTGAATTCATAGTGACAGCTATGAGTGCAGAGTCAGGCAGGCTATTCACAGCTGTGACAGGCTTTGAATATCTTGACGGTATGCCAGTTGGAAAAATATACACTATAAAAGAAAATATTCCTCTGTTGGGTAAATCTCTTTATCCAAATCGGGTGTTATGAAGCTGATCTTTGTCAAAAGAGTCTTCCTGAGAGATTGGAAGGCAACAGCAGTGTGTCACCGCTCTGACCAACAATGAGAATCCCAGGGAAATTCTGATTTCCCACAGATTGCCCAAGTTTACAATTTTCTTCTCTGTTTCATAAGAGCAAAAGTTTTAGGCAAGTGTTTGTACTAGGAGCACATCCTACTTGTTATCCTTAAAGGAAAAGTATTCTAGAAATTATTAACTACTTTTTCTGATAATCTATATCTGCAGGGTTCAAATTCACACATATTTCAGATTTCAGGCTCTGCACCTAATATTTTGTGTTCAAACTGTACTTGTCCAAAATATTATTATATCCCAGTATGCTTAACTATAGTGTTGTTGTGGTATTATTGTAAAATGGCAGCAAGGGAATCTAGAGAAAGAGGGGAGGGGGCAGGAATCTGAGAATCTCTCATTCTTGTGACAAACAATGGTTTGGGACATTTTCCAGTACAGTAGAGATTTTCAATTTCCTTAGAGTCTGTACTTTAAATCTCTGCTATGTATACCAACAGTAGTTTTAAACTGTATTGGAAGCAAATAATTTCACCATAAGGATTTTGTATATAAAAAGTCAGGGACAAGACTTATTTAGGAATTTTCTGTCTTAGAAGAAAAGCAATTCTTGAGCTTTAGTGACAAGAAAATCAGATTTTTTATTTATTTATTTTTCAAATACATATGCTGCTTTGAAATAAAAGCAAGAAAAATTAATCTGTGATTAATACTGAGAGAATATTGCTGGAATTTCATCACTGTGCATTGAACATAAACATATAATGAAAATATTGCATTGCCCATTCTCTCTAAACCTAAGCCAAAAGTCTGAGTAGGAATGACATTAAGGCAATATTTCTCCTTTTGATATTTTTGTTTTGTTTTGGTGGAACAATTTTTCTTATTTTTTTACATCCAGTTGTGATTTTCTTGGGTTGATTCACTGCTGTATCTTGTGAAGGTAAGATTTGTTTTTACTGCTTGAGCTCTGGAGCAATTAAAAAAAACCAAAAAAACTGCAGTTGTGCTTTCACTGTGAGTCCATGAACTATCAAAAAGCTTTTAGTCATAAAGTCAGACAGACATAAGAATCTGTGTTGAAAAGCTGTCAGGAATAATTTTCAAATTTGAGCTACTGCGCTGCAGCTTTGGAATAGAGTTAGTTTTTGTTTACCTGTTCTGAAGCAGCTGTTGATTTCTAGACCTTTGCAGCCTGGGTATTGTATTGGTATTCCCACTGCAGTGTGAAGTGAGGATTTGTTGAATGAAGGCCTGAATGTCAAGCTGCTCCTTTGATTACAGCTACTCAACTGCTGGTGCAACACTTCCTCCAGTGGTAAATACCTCATTTGATGACACTTCACTCATTTTATTTTAAGAATTTCTGCAGTGTCCATGAACATTCACTTAATTCAAATATTTGCTTCCTCAGTTTGAGAAGCTGAGAATTCCTTTTATTTTCTCTTGATAATATTGTTATGTGTACCCATTAGTATTGTCTACAACTGGATGAAGTAGGGAGAAGAAAATACTGCTGCAGCCATCTTTCTGTTTAAACCTGACATTACAAGAAATGCAGAAACACCTTTAAGATATAAAAGAAGACTGGTCATCTTAGCAGATACCTAACTTCTAAAGGATAAAGCTAGATTAACTTAATCCTAACCTAGGAGAAAATATTGAAATAAATATGTCGGTTTGTTTTAAGGAGTTTGGGGGTTTATTTATATAGATGGTTTACCCTGTCTATATGCCAGGCCCCAACCAAAACCTCCTTCTCACTCCGCTCTACAGATGGACAGGGGAGAGAAAATATAATGAGGTGTTCACGAGTTAAGGACTGGGAGAGATCACTCACCAAATACTGTCACAGGCAAAACAGACTCAGCTTGGGGATATTAATTGAATTTATTGCTAACAAAACCAGAACAGAATAATAAGCAAAATACACCATTAAAAACACCTTCCCCCCATCCCTCCCTCTTTCCCAGCTCTACTTCCTACCTTAAGTGACACAGTGAGACAGGGAATGGGGGTTACAGCAATTTCATCACATGTTGTTCCTGACACTGTTCAAGGAGAGGAGTCCTTCCCCTTCTCCAGCGTGAGGCCCCTTCCATAGGAAGTAGCTCTCCATGAACTACAACATGCATTCATCCCATGGGCTACCTTTCTCCACAAACATCTGTGGAGTGGGTCATTTTTCTGCAGGGTGCAGTCCTTCAAGGACAGGCTGCTCCAGTGTGGGGCCTCCATGGGGTCATAATTCCAACCAGGAAACTTGCTCCAGTGAGGTCTCCTCTCTCCATGGGTCTGCAGGTCCCTGCCAGGAGCTTGCTCCAGCCTGGGTTTCCCACAGGGCCACAGCCTCCTCTCAGGCATCCCCCTGCTCCAGTGTGGGGTCCTCCAGGGGTTGCAGGTGGATCTCTGCATCCCCATGGACGTCCAAGGGCTGCAGGGGCACAGCTGCCACACCATGGTCTGTACCAGGGGCTGCAGGGGAATCTCTGCTCTGGCACCTGGAGCACCTCCTTCCCCTCCTTCTGCACTGACCTTGGTGTCTGCAGGGCTGTTCCTCTCACATATTCTCACCCCCACTCTTCTCTGTCTGCAATTTCAACTGCACAATAACTTCTTTTTTTCCCTTCTTCTTGAACATGTTATCACAGAGGTGTACCACCATCTCTGATGAGCTCAGCCTTGGCCAGCAGTGGGTTTGTTCTGGACCCAGCCGGCATTGGCTTCGCTGGACATGGTGGAATCTTCTGGCAGCCTCTCACAGAAGACTACTACCCCTGTAGTCCCCTCACTACAAAACCTGGCCATAAAATCCCAGTACAATTATTTGGTAATTCATTGATAGAAATGAATGTTGTATTTTTCTTCTTAATTTGTGAAATAAGATATTTTCTGCAAACCACTTTTATTTTATTTCCTTTTGCCAGTGTTTTAAGAAGAGATTCGGGGAATAGAAAACAGAAGCATGATTTGTATGCAGCAATGACTTACATTGGTATAAAAGCAAATGGTTATAAAATTCTTACTATCACCTCTACAATAGAAAATCATGCAGTCTCAGCTAAAATGAAATGAACAGTAATGACAATGCTAGGTGGAAATGCATATGTTAAAGAGGTATCAAATATGCAGTTAGGAAGAGGCTATATAATTTATTTAATAATATTTTTAAGCCACGTACAACCTTTGAAGAAGTGATGAATATTTCATAATTCACAAAAACATCCAACTACAATCTCAAGCTTAGTTATACAGCTATGATTTTGACTGAAATAAAATAAATTCTTTATTTTAGATTTCATTCTACTTCAGGTTTCTCTGAATGCTGCAGAGTGACATCAATAAAAAATCAAGTTATGGTTAAAAATGTATGTACTTTCTGCATACCTACAAATCGAATACTTTAGTAATTTTAAAGGTTCCCTCATTCCCAATGTTTTTATTATCCTTGACTGTAGAGAAGCTTACATATGGCTCTACATATGGAAAGCTATTTACATATATTGCTAGACTCTGCCACGTCTACAAGGGTGAGGAAACTGTGGTGCTGGATTTCCAGCTCTATCTTTAATGCTCCAGGACTCAGTTCTGCTAGGGACAGCTGTGAGCTAGGAACAAGTCGTAGGGAAGAAAACTTCAAGCCATGACAAATATTCTGTACATTTGTGACTCATACTTGTAACTTCAGTGAATTTTTGTCCCATTTGGGTAAACGCCCTAATTGCTAGGAATGTGACGCCTAGATTTTCTAAAGGAAAGTGTTTGCTACTCTGACATCACCTTGTTGATTTTAATGACATGTAAATTATATTGGCTTGTATCCAGAAAGAGTTCCTGGAATAGTTCTGTGAAATGCTGATGAGCACTACTCATCTGAGTGGGAAAACTGAAAATGTTCTGCTCTGCTCCCCTATGCACATGATCAATAACTGCAGACAATAGGTTTGAGGTTTTGGCTCACTGGAAATACAGAAATTGATTCTAAGCCAGTCACCTGCTTGAAACATTTTGGAATAGATTCCAGTTCTGAGTTCAAGACTATTTAACACACTAAATTAAATACATATTCAATACTTATTGATATGAGAAATTCAAATTCACAAAGTAGTACATACAATATGGAACATCAATTTTTTCTTATTTCCAACATCAATGACAGTGAAAAACTCACAAGACATAAAAAAAGTGTAGTAGAATAACAGAATAAAGTTTGTTTCATTAAAGAAAAATACAGCAAAAGTATGTTTCACAACAACCTATTACAATCTATCAAAGATATAAACAAAGTGAGAAAAAAATATTAAAAAATCTAAAAAAAATCTGAAATCAGAACTAAACCATCAAATTAAATGAGACACTTTCAAGTAGAATTATTTTCATTGAATAAATACGTAATTTCATAAAAGGAAGCTGAACAGAAAAGACCAACTGATTGAACACAGAAAGCTGTCAAATACAGAGTTTAAACAAATTACACAGAAAATAATGAAAATAGAGTAACTTTTCTGTAGGGGGAAAAAGGTTCACGGATAACCCAATTTCAGCTGTTAATGTTTTCCTTTTCTGTTAAATAGCAAAGACCATTTTTGTACTGGATATATCTCCCCTGTGTAAAATTGAAACAGATTTGCATTATTATCTTCCATAATTCTCAATATTCTGTCCACTTAATGTGACATAGTTTGCAAGTAATAACCAAAATATTTGACCTCAAGTGACATTGGTACTCCTCCTTATTTCATGAGCTACAGCAAGGATAACTAACAGAAGGCTGAAATAACAGTAAGTTGCAGTTCCTGGAGTGAAGGGCTAGATAATAAGTAAAAACTAGGCTGTTTCTTTTCCTCCAACTCTCTGCAATATGTTCCTTATTCTCTGCAAGAAAATTGTTGTTTTTTTACTGGAGAACATCATGGAGCCATCTAAACTTGGAAACTAGATTCTTCCCAAAATCAGAAAATATCTAGGTTTGAACACTGAAATCAAAGACATCTTACGTATTTTCTTTGGTTAGTTATTTAAGTTTATCAGAATTTCACAACAGGTTACCAGAAAAGTAATTCCATTATCTAGTTAATTGGATGTGTAAGTAAGCGCATATTCATGTTAGGAAAGATAGATATTTTTTACAAATAATGCTCCTTTATTACTCCTTCTGAAAAAAAGAAAGAGATTTTATTGCTTTTCTCACTTTTTTTTTTTTTTTTAAATATTTTATATGTAAATGTTTCTTATGGCAATTTTAAGCTTTTGAAGAACTTACAAATGTTACAAAGTTTTGAAATCTTCCATTGCAAGACAGAGAAGTGCTTCTTTGGTAATGCTTTTTTGGTAATACAAAGCACAGCTCTGTAAACCAATTTTACATTACCCCTGTTTCCAAACCAGCAGCATTTATATATTCATGTTTGTTCCATGACAGGTATTCTGAGGAGGGACAGAGCATGCTATGTTTGACGGTGCCAGCTGGGAACCTGCAATGACATCACCCCTTTCTTTTATCACACACTCCATTGTTGCATCTTTGCTAATTACTGGAACCACCCTTTACATGGTAACTAAACAGAAAAAAAACCCCAGAGCCTCATGCAATACCTATTCAGCTAATGAACAAAGGGAAACTGCATTAAGATGGTATCTGCCTGAAATTTCTTCTTCTTAGTTGACAACATATCTCAGGTATTCCAAAGGGCTTCAGAGAACCTCTCCACACACTGTGTTGCCTAAGCTTTGCTTTGAGATTGAACTGGATATTTTTACAGGCTGGAATATGTTACTTAGAGGGATAGACTGAGGGAAAAAAAAAAAAAAATAGGAGGGGACTCAATAGAAAGATTCATTGATGTATAGGATCTTGTGCCAGCAAGAGTAAGTAATAGAGGACAGTATCTAAGAAAGGGGAAATTGGTACAATGAAACAGAATTTCTGAAGAAAAAATATAATTTAAAAACCAAAATGAGTACTGGCAGTTAAAATGAAAGTTTCTGTCATGAAGTACTATGCAGCTTAAACTCCTATAGCACTAGGACTTGACAATGATCAAAGTTTATTTTGCCAGCTTACCTGCACACCTGTGAATTGCTGATATTGACTATCTGAAATAGAGGTGTTGCAGATGGCAGCATGCAGGCAAAATACAGTTGCCTTTGCACTGAAAAGGTATAAAATCTAAATAGCACCCTCTCAATAATAATGAAAACATGGTTATGCTCTTCCAGCCTATTTTGCACAAAAATTGTTCAACCTCAAATAGTTCTTGTGGAGCTTTTTCATTTCAAGATTATGTGCTACTGGAATGGACAGGTATGTGATATAATACAATCAAAGCAGCTGCAGAACTCTGCACACTTTGGTGATATCCTAGTAAGGAATACTTGCTGCTTGTTGAAATACATACTGGCATGACACCCCAGCATGTGCTAAGCACAGATAGCAGACTGTTGCTTTCTCACCCAGTTATTTCATGTTTTTGGCTAGGCTTTTCTTTACTCATTAAAATGACCAAAAGGATCAGTTGACAGAGGAGAAACTCAGCTAAAATCAGCCTAGTTTTAGAGAAAGGAAACTCAATTCTGTGAGAGATTGGACACTACAGGACTGGGAAAATGTCGTAGTAAATTTCACAAAAGGAGTGACTTTTCTTTTTAAACTCTGAGATAGCTTAGACAGCAGCTGCTGCTATAGCATTACATTGGCATAAGGTAAGTGGCCTCACATATTACATACCCCTAAAAAGTAAAAATAAAAGCTCTTGTGCTGTTTTACTTCAGAAAGATCTTTATAAATGTAAAATTCAAAAGATAATAAGAAAGTGCTGATTGCAGGCATTTTGAATCTGATTTAGCTGTGAAGGAGATCTCAGGCCTTACTTAATATGAATATTCTTACTCCATCACTGGCAGTTAAAGAAACAAGGAATAATAAGAAAATATCTTCTATCCTTTGTCTTACCTTTTGACACACCTCAGGTAGTCTCTTACTACATTTCCCATGCAGCTGCTATCAGGATTGCAAGTTAAAGCCTCTCAAACTCTCAGCTAGCTTTCCATTGATCACAGCAAAGTTTAGATAAAAGAACTGACAAAGAATTTGCTTTGCAGACTATTTTTTCTGTCTTGTGAGCATTCTAAATTTTAAGGTTCATCTTAGTTTGCCATAAAATCAAAAACCATAACAGAAAACTGTTGAATATCACAGAAATCTTTTGCAATTTAACTTCCATGAGATTTTGTGCTCTTCATTTCCTTTTGACCTCCAAAATGAAAAAGCTAATAATTTTGTTTAAACTAATTTTTCCTGGGGGTTTCCCATTGGGTTTTTTTCTGATGTCTTTCCATTTTGTAGGAAATATCAAAACAAATCTAAACAGAAAATGATCATGTGAAACAGAACATTCTTTTTTTCTTTCTCTAAAATAAATCTATTTATTTTCTTGATTTGAAAATGAAACACCAAAACTTCTTCAGTTCCTTTTATATTTTTCTTCCTGTTAGATAGTAAACTGAGATTTCAATGAGTCATACAGCTCAAGGGCTTTTGCAAATCTTTTATGCTCATTAGGAGACATTAGTTCCCTCCTGTATGTTAATCCTTCTTCTGTCACTCTGTGAAAGAAAATCTCTCATCTTCAATCTTGACAGTGTGCTAATCTGTCTATCATCAGCCCTACATACCATATGCTGTACACTTGCAAATGCATTTCTGAGCTAGCTACAGCTGTACTTAAGACATATGCATTCAGTCAACAGAGAAAAGACTTTCTACTCAAAATATAGTCTCTTTTTCTTCAGTTGTAGCCTATTTTGACCTATTTTACTTCACTTTGAAGCTTTTTTTCATTATCAACTGTGAAGTAAGTACAAAAGGTATTTGCATGTACTTCACACTAGATAAATGCTTAAAAGTATAAATGTGTTTTCGTGCTCAGGTACCTGGATGACTGGCTGTTTTAAAAATGCTTAGTGAACCAGCAGATTTTGTTAGCAAAGTTCCAGCAATATCTTTATGCCGCTGGCTTTAAATTAATCAAAAATACCCACTTTCTTACCAGGCTATGGTGCAGCCAACCCAATGCATCTCCTCAAGTGTTCTAAAGAAACAAAAATCTGAGTAACAGTTAGTCAAGAGATTGGACACTAGTAGAACAAGGGAGTTTGCAAACAATATGACATGCAGATCACAGAACATGCAGGTAACAGAAATCTGTGAAAAAAATGACAGAAAACTGGAGAATCAGATTTCTTTGCTTTAGAATCAGGACAATGCAAGAGTACCAGAAAAGAACTCTTGCTAGAAGAGAGGATAGGACATCTTATTTCAGCTTTTCAAAAACCAAAGGAAGAGTGGATTGACCTGTTTGGTCTGAATTTTCAGTTAATTAGTTTTGGCAAGTGGAGTGTGAGGCAGGAAAATGTTCATTGTTTTTACAAGCATTTTCATCAGTCTCTTGACATCAGGCCTTCAACATTTTGATATTTTCCAAATTTTCTAAAAACTGCAATTATCACCCTTCATTTCCATACTAGAAATTTATTCAACATATAAAAATAGAAAATAATTTGTAGAAGCAGCCTCCCTCCCCTGAAATCCATTCAGCCATGTGTCCTTGTCTAGTGGGCACTCTGGTGTGGTATATTACATTGGCTTCAGCATTGTCATGGGTCTATGTTTGAACCAGAATTTTATAAACTGCATTTCTATTCCTACCCTCCTTAAAAACAAAAAAAAAAAAATCAGGAAAAAAATGAGGGGAAAAGTTCTTTCAGTGGCTATTCTACTTGTAGAGGGAAAAATATAGTTCAACCCTCCTGCACTAAGCAATAATATCTTCAATGAGATCAGGTTGCTCAGAAACCCTTGAAAGTTTCCAGGGATGGGGTATTTAGCATCTCCTTGGGTAACCCATTTCAGTATTTTACCACCATCGCTGTAAAAAGTTTCTTCCTTGTATCTGACCTCAACTGACTCTTCTTCAATTTAAAACCTTTACCCTTTGTCCTAATGCAACAGCCACTGATGAAAAGTTTGTTTCCTTCTTTCTTATATGCCCCCTTTAAGTACTGAAAGACTCCAATAAGGTCTCCCCAGAACTTTTTCTTCCCACGCTGAGCAACCCAACACTCTCACCCTTTCCTCACACAAGAGGTACTCCAGCCCCCCTGATTTTCTTCATGACCCTTATGAAGTACCTTCACTCAGCTGACACTGATTACAATGTTTTTTCCTCTGTCCTCCTCTTTTACAATTTATCAGAAGATAGATAGTTTTCTGAGGAATTCACAGATTTTTGTGAACTCACTGCCAAGTCAAACATTCAAAGGCTATATGGAAGGCTATACTATTCCCTCTGCTTCAACAAAACAGATTTTTGTGAGATTGGGTGTGGGAAAAAGCTTTTCTTTTTCTAATCTGCCTAGCTACGGAATATTCTTTAAAACAAACAAGTGCTAATATGAGAAGCAAGGACTGAGCTTTGTGGTTAATTTTAATTTTAAAAGAGGCAGTAATCTCCAGGATATAATCAGTGATTTTTGTCCATATGAAAAGGTTTGAGCTACTGCCCTCCTCCTTCCTCTGTGTCTCCACACTGTATCTATGCCATTTCTCTTTTCAGAAATGGCACTCTGAAGTGATCTTTCCAAGGACATTAGGTCAAGTTCATTGATGGTGTAATATCGTCCTCAGTGGCAGTTCTTCAGCTGATATATGGGCTGGACTGAGTGCTTGGTGTTTAATTAGCATCATTGTGGCACAGTATGAAAAGTGACTTAGTGTCTGAGATGACTGCCGTAATGTCACCCTTCTTCACTAATGACTCAGTAGTGTCTTATCTCTGCTTAGTCTCATAAAGGAGGAAAGCTTGATCTCACCTGAAGGCAGAACTGAGATTCCTGTTAGAGACCTGCTAGGGTTACAGTAATGTAAGGGAGTTCTTCCCAACACTATCTCAGGAGAATAGACTGAGAGAAGATCTGTTTTTTGTTATTTTTTCAAAGCAGAGCTGGAAGAACACAACTCGATGAGCCTGGCAAACACCAGGAAATCTGAAGCTGTCCTTTATCTACTGCATTTTATAAACCTTTGAATGGGAAATAGCATAATCTTACAGAAACACCAATCCACCACTGGTCTCTTTGAACTTCAACTGGGCCAATATTACAACAGTGTTACATTAGGTTTTGGTGTTGCCTGCAGGGTGAATAAGTGTTTTTCCTTAAGTGCTTTGTGCTTTCTCCAGTAAGAAAAAGTAACACACTGAAAATAATTGCAGCTCTTATGGCAAAATAAGAAGGCAAGAATGAACGAAAGTAAAGGGAACTGTAATTTTCAGTGTCCTTGTCTTCTTTAAGAAGCAAAACTATCTTCATAAAGTGCCCTCCTGGCTTACTGCAGATAGCTCTCATCTGCTTTTACAGCTGGGCATCTTAAAGCTTCTTCATAGTGCATTTTATTTCACAAACTTTGCTAGCAAAGCAAGAAATTTTTTTCAAGTTTGATTACCAGAGATCAATGTATGTTGTAATTAATTTATATACTTACAGTCTGAAAATGAGTGACATTCAGAGATCTAATGCATACAATTCTTTGTTTTGGGTGGTAACACATCACTTCTGTCTTCTGTTTTGCTCTGCTTTTTCCTTGAAAGTGATTGCTGGTGTCTCATAGCTCAGGACAGAATTTTTCGCTATTCTTACTGTCTCACATAAACACTTTTTCTTTGCAGAGCTTTGTATTCTGTAGAGTTTTCCAAAGGGATTTCCTGCCTTGCAGAATATCTTTATGCCTTTATCTCTTTTCCTTGCTGTCTTCATTTATCATGGCTTTAGAGTTATTAGAAACCTGTAATTCCTTCTCATATTTTCTTGAAAATAATACCTAATAACATAGTATAAATTTTTGTCTGTAGTACAAAAACATCACTAATTCGTAAAACAGTTATTAACAGCATCATGAAAAACCACTTGAAAGAATGAACTTTCTGCATTGTTTCAGAAGGATTTATTACTAATTCTCTAGTATGTGGAATTGGGTATTATATTATTTAAGTAGAAAGAATTATTGTAATAATAAGATTAAAAAACTGGTTACCTCAAAGTCTGTAGTATGAAATTTCTAATGCAAAGTATGAGTTACTCTCTCTTAGGTCCCAAAGCAATGTTCAAACTGATATATATAATTCCAATATTTACATTTAACTCAAATATTATTTGAATTGAGCATTAATCGATAAAACATCCCTAGAGTCAGGGACACAGCAACAGAGGATATCAGTGTTATCCATTCAACTTCCTTTCCTCAACACTGTGAGAATGAGAATGTGAGACACTGATAAGTCTATTGTGACTTTAAAGGTTCTCAGTGGATGCTACTGGCTGTAAGACAGCAAGTGCTGTAGAAGCTCTATAGGTACAGGACTAGAACAATTCTTCTTCAAGATAACACAGAGGCCTGCACATCTTCCTTATAGTACTTCATACAGTCAGTCCCTTAGTTAATTCTTCTTGTCTGTTCCAACTTTGTTTCCCAATGACTCAACTGGCAAGCCAAATGGAGATTCACTGGCTGTGGTTCAACACAAGCAACACAGGCATGAATTCTAAAGGTACTTTACTGTAATCAGCGAATGCATGAGCACATACAAAGTCAATGTTTCATGCCTCAGTAATTATATATACACTGTATGTATACATATATATATATACCACAGATTTCATTAAACACCAAAGCAATTTCTCCCTTTTACTTCTTGAGTACAAGCTAGAATCTGAACAGGTGAATTGTGTTATGTTTGCTACACAAAAAATATATACATAATTTATATTCCATTTTGTTATACCAGTAAGGTCTTCTGTTGGGAGCTGCTTAAATATAAATAAAGATACATTCTGACATGCCTCCTCCTCCTCCCTCTTACAATAAAAGAAGTAATCAAACCTGGGGCAGTTTAGCAGCAATTAGAGCTTACCTTCCTGACATAAATCTCAATGCACATGAAAATTAGGTGTGGCCCTTAGGTTATGAGTTTAACATTAAGGCCATTATTGTGCTTAAGGGTGGCCTATTTACAATACTCATTATTTGTCTTTTCTAACCTACATCAAGTTTATGTAACTTACTTTTCCTCTGCTTCATGGTTCTGTGGATTTGCATGTCGAATCTGTTTTCTTGCCTGCAGCTAATATTTTTGTTGCTCTGGTCCAATTTTCAGGAAATTTTCAGATTTCTGTGCATTCATTTGGCCAGAGATATGAAAATCCTTAACAGGTTTGCTGATGGCTGAAATCTGAATGGTAAGTATAGCAGATGATCTAATGGACTGACAGTGCAATGTACTACCTCACCACATACCAGCACATTCATACTGGTAAATATACATATATCTATATATATTTACTAAAATACTGTCTATTTTTTACTGTAAATAACTGGCAAATGAGCTACTTGCACCTCTTCATTATAGTACTCTCCATGCTAACCTTAAAAGTTTTGTCTGACCTACCCAAACAGATTGTAAGGACTCTGAGGATCAGTTTTGCCTCCCTGTCATAGAGGATTCGGAGTGTTCCCCCAGTACACATATATATCTTACCAATGACTTCAGAATTACCTCAGAAGATATTTACACCCAAGGTCACCAAATTTTATTTATGCCTTCACTTGTGTCTAGGGATGTTACTGCAGTTCTTAAAAAAACAATTTAAATTTATTCTCAGTATTCAGCTGGGACATGAGCAGTAGCAACTGATGTAACCATCTGTCTCTCTCAGGGTCACTTTTTTTGGGGCATCTTTTTGTGGGTACTGAAAGACTCTGAAGATTGCCATACAAAACTTCAAAGTTTAAAGCTGTCATTGATTTTATACCACACACAAATGATAACTAGCATTATCAAGCCACTGAACCAAGCACTTACTTACTTATTTAAGTGTACTTCAGACTTCCAACTCGTGTCATATTTAAGAAATCCAATATCTTTGCTAGCAGACAGTAGCTGATCTGATAGGAAAAGTCTGGCATCTGCTGCTCCCTGAAACGGAGCTTCGGAACTGTGGTGCTGTCTTATATTAGTGGTTTTTCCCCTGTAGCATTTTGTATACTTCTGTGTAATTTTGGGCTGTGGTTTATCTTCTCTTTACTCTTTGTGTTTACATCTCGACAGCCTTACTATATATTGAATGGTGCAAATCAAACGTATTTTATCACAGTTTCTCTAATCACACAACAGTTGTTTCAGCCATGAAACAGTTTAGCATGTTTAGTAGTTTAACATGTTTTAGCCATGGTTACACAGTTTTGCTGTACAAAACCTGACTTCAGATCAGACAGATGAACCACATAGTTAACACAGTTTCATTAACCCTGACTATTAGACACTCCTGTGACTCCCTTTTCTAGGGATATCCATCTCTGAGCAGCACCTATACACTGCAGTCTTTCCTTAGAGTGGTTGCACAGCAGATCAATTTATTTTCACCTAAATTTGGGGAAGATATTTTCTATTTGAACTCGATAGCACAATGCATGACTGAATCCTCTGAAACAACTCAAAATAATTTTAAGAGAGTAAAAGTATTTAAGTCTTTAAGTTTTAATTTGAGAATAATTATCCCCCTTGATCTACGTTCTTTCCACCTATACAATTTTTAATAGCACTGGACCCTTTAAAAAGAAATATGCCTTTTGAGATTAAAGTTGCTGTTCTGCAAAGGGAAAACACAATTCATGGAACCACTGATATTGATGAAGTTACCAACAAGAAGCTTTTGAAATACAGCTGGTCTTTTGGTGACTTTGAGAAATAAGGAGAATGATTGAAAGATCCAGAAAATTTGATTGCTTTAAAACAAAAATTTACCTGAAACAGTTTCAGTGTTGAAGAATGGTGTATTTTGCCACCTGAGTTTTTCTCACAGAACTAAATTTTCATTTTCCAGACAATTCTAACCTGTAATACTTTATGAGAATGAAAAAAACAAACAAACAAACAGAAAAAAAACACAAAACAAAAAAAAAACCAAAAAACCAGAAACAAAACAAAGCAAAAAAATTTGTTTAATATTGCAAAGTTTAACAAGTAAAAAATAGAAACACACAAAAACACCGCTCCCTGCATGTTCCTCCCACCCCACAAAAAAAACCCCTCCAAACAAACAGACACTAAAGCACTAAACCCAAGGGGGAAAAAAAAAAAGAAAAAGAAGCCAAACCAATGCTCCACAAACCCCTGAGCAATTTTAGACCGAGCAAACTTACACACCAATGTTTTTTTATGGCACATGACACCATATGATATGGAATAGAATATGCTTTTGGTTAGTTGAGGTCATCAGTCCTGGCTATGTTGTCTTCCCGCTTCTTGTGCTTGAAGAAGATGCTACTCCCTGGCAGGCAGGAGTTCCCCTCACCTACCGCTACTGATGTAGTAAAGACTCTGTGATGCACAAGGCCACATCTCTCTTATACTCTCTTTTAGAAGAGCACCTACCTGCTGGTGTGTTCTTGAAGGAAGAGAGTTTGTGAAATAAAGAAGGTCCTGAGAGGGGTCTAAAAGCCAGCAGTCTGTCCTGTTCCTGATGTACCATGGCCAACATGGCTGCAAGATGATAGCAATTTCTTGTTTGGTTTATTAGTCATTTTGAGTGTCTATATAAAAAGAAAAGCATTATCTCTATTCTAATAAAATGTGTGAGGTTTGTTTTGGTTTTGGTTTTGGTTTTGCTTGGTTTTTATTTCAATTTTAAGAACATTTTAGTCTTTGGGAAAATTGCACCAAGGGTCAGAGGCATGGCCATGTCAAAGTGCTTACTCCATTATGGTCCAAGCACAGTGTGCAACCTCAGTATTGCATCAGTTTCTACTGATGGAGTAATATGAAAAGTTGCTGTGTCTTCTCCTGAATACAACTCTTGTTTTTCTGCAGTGCCACCCTCTAGTGATAAACTTCACTATCTCTTTTAGGAGAGCATTTAGAGTCACTGCTCCATTTTTTTTCCACCTTATTTTATTAATGTTGAAAGCGATTAAAGTAATTCTGAAGAGAAGGCAGACGGGCAGGAAGGAAGGCAGGAAGGAAGGCAGGATGGCAGGAAGGAAGGAAGGCAGGCAGGAAGGCAAGCAGGAAGGCAGGAAGGCAGGCAGGAAGGAAGGCAGGCAGGAAGGAAGGAAGGCAGGAAGGAAGGAAGGCAGGCAGGAAGGAAGGCAGGAAGGAAGGCAGGAAGGCAGGCAGGAAGGCAGGAAGGCAGGAAGGAAGGCAGGAAGGAAGG
>NC_031769.1:71383463-71396024 GCF_001522545.3 Parus major | reverse complement strand
AGGAAACTCACTCTCTCTTGAATATGAAGCCTGGACAGCATGCAGGAAGAGTGAAATGAGAAGCACTGTCTATGTGACATAAAACATTACTTGGCTATTCTTTGTCTGCTAAACTTGTGTTTTCAAAAGCAAGCCTGAAATACTTTAATGGTTTTATAAATGTTTTGTATTGCCTGTTCTTTCTTTGTCTGTATTGTTTGCACTCATTAGCCTATGTAATTACACACATGTTTTTTACACACGTTTTTTACAGGGGTGAGAGGCAGCTGTGGAAATCCTTTGGGCATTCATTGAGAATTTGAAAGTGTCACTTGAGGCCTTAGCTGTAAATTTTCCAGCAGCTCTGATTTTTATTCTCATTGATCAGATTTGAGGTAGACTGATTTTTTTTTTAATTTATGAGCTGACAATACTTTATCACAACAAAAAGAAGATAGGATCTTTTCCATGTGAAAGGGGCAACTGAATTTTTTGCAGGTTCTAAAAGCAGAAATAGGCTAAACACTTGTATCCATTTTGTGGATGCATTGATTTCTTTCAAGATGTGCAGAACTTTCAGGGTCGACATCTGGATGTTACCTTTCCTGTTCATATAGAAAAATTTCTCTTAAGTCCTAAGTCTTCCTTTTTATATTAGACTTGTAGTTATGTTGATCTTGAGTAAACAAAGACCTTAAGCTGTCAGTGGCTTTTGAAGAACTAGCAGAGCTTTCAGAAAGGGACTTGAGCATAAATGTCCTTCTAAACTGAGAGACTAATGGTCCTAAAATTAAATGACCTGATAAGCAGAGTGGAAGGAAAACCAGGTGGAAAGAAAAGCTAGCTGTTAGCACAAGCTGGAAAACTGTTCCTTCATAACTATCTCATGCTCTATAACTTACAGCTTTTGTGAGTGTGTTCTTAATTTGCATTTCTGAAAAAATTGCCCGACTGCAAAGCCAGCACATAGTTCCTCCCTCGGGCTAGGTGTGAACATGTTGCATTAATTCCAGTTTCTTTTCTTCCAACATAGACAACAACAACAACAAAAAATGTACAATTTACAGGTTTCCAATTGTGTCTTTTGAAAGCATATGGAAAAATCATAAACCACAGTTAAGGTCATGGTGCTAAAGGCACATGTTGGGTGATTGCAAGCATCACCAGGACACAAATAGCATTTCATGGGAGATGAGTGAGACAGGAAACTGGTGTTCTGCTTTACCCTCTGTGGAAGAGGCCTAATGAGAAATTGCTTGAGTGACACACTGGTGTTTCTCCTCTCTGTTCAGCAGTATTGACTGGCGGCATGATGAATCAAATAGCATGGAGAAATTCTCAGCACCAGATGGCAAGCTCAACTCCTGCAAATGGTATTTTAAAACAAAGCTGAAAAGAGCTTCTAATCTGTTCCTGGTGTTAGTCTGAAAACTCAAATAGTTTGAAAGTGATCGTGATAGTATTTGAACTGTGCCAATGAGGAGCAAGAGCTGACACCACCATCCTGGAGGAGTCTTTGCAATAATATCTGATCTGAGATAGTTTAAGTAGTTGGACGTTTAAGGGAACTAGATTTGAAGGTTGTATACAGGAAAACACAGGGGTGATATGGAGAACTATTTTTAAAAAGTTTATTATTTAACACACACTCAAAATTAAGTTGGTTGCACTACAGCAACTCAGGGCATTGGCCTAGATAATGCTAGAATATCTAGAGCTATTCATCTCATCCTGTTTTCCTAAGTACGACATCATTTGCAGCTACGCCTAGCACATACTTTAACTTGGTGTCTCTTGCTTCATCACAGTGTCTTCTGCTGTATTTTCTGCCAATGTGATATTGTCACATCTCTACCAGCTGAACTTCCTATTATGAGAAATAATATTTTATCTTCTACTTCTTTTTTTTTTTTTTCTTTTTTCCTACTGATTTGCTCCAATAGGCTGTGACTCCTATGATATTGATAAGTGCTATTAACATATTTTCCAAAATTTAAACAGAAAGATCATGGAATTATAAAATTATTTATGTTGGAGAAGACCTTTAAGATCATCAAGTCCAGCAATTAACACAGGACTGCCAAGTCCACCACTAAAACACAGCTATACGTCTTCTAAATATTTACAGGTCTGGTAGCTCCACTGCTTCCTTGTGCACCCTGTTCCAATATTTGACAATCCTTTCAGTTAGGAAGTATCTAATTGAAACCTACCCTGATGCAGCTTGAGGCCATTTCCTCTTGTCCTGTCACTTGTTGCCTGAGAAATGAGACCACTCCCACCTGGCCACAGCATTCTTTCAGGTATTTGTAGAGAGTAATAAGGTTTCCCCTGAGCCTCATTTCCTCCAGGCTGGACAACCTCAGCCCCCTCAGCCACTTCTCATCAGATTTGTGCTCCAGATCCTTCACCATCTCTGTTGCCCTTCTATTGACATGCTTCAGCACCTCAATTTCTTTTTTGTATTGAGGGGCCCAAAACTGAACACAGGATTTAGGATTTTCCCTCACCTGTGCTGAGTAGAGAGGGATGATCCCTTCCATGGTCCTGCTGGCCATGCTATTTCTTGTATAAGGCAGGATGGTTGTGGACTTCTTGGAAATAAATCTTTGCCCACAACAACACTAATGCTGGCTGACATTTTGCAATACAACTAATTATTATTAATAAAATATTAATTAAGCTCAAAATATTTATAAACAACCTCAGTGATATGAAATGTTTAGGTGCATTGAGTTTTAGACTGCAGGCAATACATTAAGGTAAAGATAAATCTGTTCCTTATTGTGATGATCTAAAAATTAAAAGGTTCTGCATTCCACTTTCCTATGTGAATTACAGCAAACTAACAGTAATTCACCTTGTAATATGTCAGCAAAGCAATCAGTTTTCCCACTTTGTGGCATATGCTCACACATATGCAAAGAGAAATCTGTTTCTAACATCACACCCAGTGAAATTGCTTTTAATAATTAGAACTTGTCACCTTTCTCCAAAGTATGCTGCATGATATGAATTCAGCTTACACATGATATAAGGGAATCATAAGAATGAAAACTTCTTTCTTTTATTATGGATTTTATTTCTATTTAAAAGCTTTAATTTAGTCCCATCACTTTTTCTTTCTCACCTTTGTTAAGTTAAACTTCAGAACTGCCTTTGATAGTTCATACAGTTAGACAAGGAGTGCCTGATTGTAATGTAGGTCAAAGATTATTTTCTTCTTCTTCTTTTGTCTTTTGACTTTAATCACTTTTCCAAAATTAATTACCAGAGATGGTTATTAGCTAGTTTACGTAAAAAAAACATAAACAAACAAAAAAGCACCAAATCTCTGCAGGAAATTATAACCTTATATTTAAACAGCAGGGTTGCTGATAAAGGAACTCCAAGTCAGTTGCCACTTCTACTATAGTATTATGCTAATATAAAGGAGTAAACAAAATAAAAAATGCTATATATACAAACTTAGTGCAACTAATGCTAATTCTGGAAGGACTGGTTTGCTTACAACCATAAACCATTTCTTCTGTCCTTTTATCTTGCATAGAGATTTGCAAACTTAATGTAATGAATTATACCCTCAGCAGCAGTGAATACTACAGGCTGTGAAGATAGCTCCTGACTTCAGAAGAGCTCAGCTATCCATCATTGTTAATGCTTATTGATGCATAGCACACATTTTTGCTCCCCAGCCTCTGACTCTGATCTCATGCTCTCACCCACTCCTGTTTCATTCCCTAAACATTTCCTAAAGAATAAATATGTGTACTTCCAGTACTTGCCCACTCACTTTTGATCTGGTTGGTCCCTAGGAAGTTTTAATAGATCTGTTTGTAGAAGATCTGTGTCTCTAGATGGTACTGGCAGGATCAAAAAACAAGTTATCTTTTTTACTGCTGGTTGCAAGGCATTGGGGATTTTTACATAAATTCTGCTTCAACCATACATTTATTCAGGAAAGGAACTTTTACTAAGTATTCAGCTTCAAGTAAAAAATTAAAGAGTGAACTATGTTGCCTCAAATTGCCACTGTACTATAAAGCTGTGTTCACAGCATACTTTGAATCCACAATGTTTTGTACAATTTATAGTAGTAATAAACCTGCTACATTTGCATAATTTAGCACAGATTTTAAATGTAAAGTTATCTTCTTGAAAAAACTAAATTTTCAAAAGGCAAAAGGCAGCACTTGGTCCTTTTGAGCTGCTGTAAGATAGCTGGTTATCCAGAGCTTTTAAGAATTTTCAGTGATAGTAGAAAAATAAGCACTGAAGTAGCTCTTCAAGAAGTCGAATTCATTATAGATGATCCAAACTGTCCAATAAATATGTTGGCAAACTAGCCTGTATTGGTTAAGTTCCTACTCTCCATTTCTCTCCCAGTCCTCAGTTCATTGTTTTTAGATGTACCATGCCCCAAGAAATCAACAAAACATTGTCCTGATTTTGATTCACAATCCCTCTGAATCAATAGACATAAGGAATATAAAGAAATTTGTTACTAATTTTTTTTTTTTTAACTACTACTGTCATAAGTGTTTAAAGAACATTTTGGATATTGTAACATTTTTCATTTCAGAATTGAATTTTTCAATTCAGAATAAAGGCAGATTTGGTTCCTGTTGCAGCCAATATGGTAAGAATAATTTTATTTAATTTTTTTTAAATTAAATCCTTATATGAAGAGTTTGGGCTGAAAAAAAATCAGACCAATATTTTATTAATCTTCTATTTTATAATAGAGTATTGCTACCTTAGATAGAGACAGTAGATAATGCTGCAATATTCAAGAAAGTACTCAATAGTTAAGATCGGGAAATCTTACTATACTACTATAGTAAGTAGTATATAGTAAGCCACTATATAGAAAACACAGAAAATATGGAAGATTTGAAAATAAAATCCAGTGCCTTCTCAGTAAGAGGACTGTCTTGTGGTTTTTTTCTATACAATGTAACCAAAATATATTCAACAAACCAAACCTCTTAGTATATAAAACCAGATCTGTTGACAAAATATAAATTGGTTGACTATTTTCCACTAGAAAATGGTAATCAGATGTCTCCAATTACTTAAAAAGGAAAGAGCAGGTTGACACACTGCTTATTCTGTATGTTAAAAAAAGAGGTGAAGCAAGTTTCTGTTCATTGCATATGAAAATTCAAATAAGATGTTTTGTTGTTGCTTTTTAAAATCTATTTATTTATTGTAGAAGAAACTGTGTTTTCTCTTTGAAATATAGTGTGGGAGTTAGACCATGACAGGTTTCCTGCTAAGTCTACGTGGGAAAGGTGTAGTGCAGGCTTCCCCTGGGATTTGAATTTGACAAAACAGATCTGGCATTTATGCAGCGAATGAGTGGTGGCTGAGATCCGGAAGAAGGAAGGAGAAACTGCAGGAGAGAACCATCAAGGCTTCCTTGAGGTAGTACTGCTTAAGTAAGTATAAAAGACAGTGGCTTGTGTTTTGTAGTCTCTGCTCTAACACTGAATTGGTTTTGACTAGTGTTCTGCTAGGCTATGAACTTTTTTTCTGTTTGAGTGGTTTCTAGGCTAACAAGAAGAATCTGTCTTTCTCAGTATGAAGCCTGTTTGAAGTTGAGGAAAAAAGCATAAGTCATTGCTGGTAAACCTCTAACTGCTTTTGTGCTACTAAGAGAATGCAAGCAAGTTTCATGGATTTGTGCTTTTAGTTTTATACTTGCATGAAGAACTAAAATTGCTCATGTTTGTGACTATAAGACAGTTGTGCAAATACTTAATCTTACCAGTTGATTGGTTGTAGGCAGTACTTCTGTCCAGTGCATGCTATATCTTTTTTTTTTTTCTTTTAATATTCATGTACACTGATGTCTAAACTTTATCTAAACAAATCCCCTACAGCCTGTATCTGCTGTTCTATCAGTGTATTTAGAAATACTTGGTTTTAAACAGGAATCTCAGGATTAATCTCTACTGCATGACTCCATGTCACTGAACAAATAGCTTGGATCTAGATCTAGAAAAAGACTTATGCAACTTTACACACCCCAGCTGGTGTGTAGCCCCTATAAGGGGGCTAAAGACAGTGTTTAATTGTGTGTCTTTGCCTGTATTTACTAGGACCTGGACCCTGCTGGTTTTAAGCTTTGTTCAACTGACAATCATAGAACCAATATGCAAAAGCAGGGTGGCTCCCACAGCTCTGTGGTCAAACCTGAATAAAACAGTCTGTCTCTAAAGCTAGAAGATGCATCCTTAATGTAACTTTGTTTCAGAAAATGAAAAATGCATATAGAGATTATATACTGGAAGATAAGGGAATTTCTTAATCCCTAGATTCAACTTCCTGCCACATCCACACATATTTCATGAAAAATTAGAAAGCAATGACTAATTTTTACTAGGTTCCCAGATAATAAACATAATAAAATAATGCACCTTTAAAAAAATCTACATCTTTTTACGTGAATACGTTCCTGACACTGTAAAAACATTCTTGGTTCTTCTGGAGAGCTCATGGTTTGGCAGAGGTGGATAAGTAGCTTTCTAGGTTCAGTAGCCACAACTGATCTTTCCTCTCTGGCCTGCCTACTCCACTGTTGATTGTACATGTAAAACACCATACTTTCACTTGAAACAGTAGAGCATTATGTGTATTGAAGGTTTAAACTGTGTGGGAGATAACTGTTTTGATAAGGTTATTGTTCTTTTACAGGCTTTTTTTTTTTAAAATCCTAATTTTAACTTCAGTTCATATTATATTTTCATTGCAAGCCAATCTACCATTTTCAGTAAGAACAAGCTTCAATCATTCTGGTTGCACATTCTTATTCTAAGATTATTTTCACTTTGCAGTTCTTCAGCAACTTAGTTTCACCAATTTTTATTTAACTCTAGGTGAATCCAAGTTTTACCAAGGACAAGTTTGTCCAATAGTCACTACTTGAGCCTCGCTTTCCAAAGCTTTAAAAACTGTGGATTCATTCCTTCCAAATATCCTTTTGTTGTATTATCAGTTCTCAAGTTTCACACAAAAAGAATGTAGTCAAGGGCACATTGCATGTTAAAGATCGTGCAAAATTTAATATATTGAGGATTTGTGTGATTTGTCAATCACTTTGTTTGTTGTAAATAAATTATCATAAAATTAGCAATTAAGTCTTGTGTAGCAGTTGCTAAAGTGAGGTAGTGTTTGACAAAAACATAAGTAGAAAGTTTGGATGCAAATCACAAAGATGAGATGGATGCCTTCATGCATTAACTAGAATCAGCAAGGTTTTAAACATCAGAGTATTAACATATCAAGAGATGCTTAGTATTATAGCTAAAACAGTGTGTTGAACAGGGTTATGTAACTTGGAAATTAAGCCAGGCTGTGTGTTCTATTGTTAGTGAAGAGATAAGTGTGTAAACTTAACCTTTTACTCACCTTTCAATTTTGTAAATGGTAAACTAGTACAGGGCTGGACTCAAAATTACCAGTAGCATTGGTTTAAAAGATTCAAGACCATAATGACCATTTAGTTTTAGTTTTGATGTTTACATTTCTCTCTGAAAAAGATTCTTCATGGAACATGTATGCAAAAATCTTCTCATTGTATATCTGTTGTCATCTGCAGTTTCTAAATCTATTTCTCAAATACTCAGGTGGAGCCTTGTGACTTGTGCTCTTTGCGCTGTAAAAGCTACTGTGAAAAAGTAGTCTCTCCAAAAATTTCTCTAATCATTATTTGCTGACTCAAAAATCCTTGCTTGTTGAAGTAAACCTATTTTGTTCATCTAGTTAAGAGTAAACTTTCAATGGTTTTGCCAAATAAAGTAGAACTGAAAAGCACAAAGTTCTACTTTTCATCTGCTGTCCATGATGAATGGAGTTTTTGATTTAACAACAAAATATTCTTCATTTGGTTGGTTACCTCAATAGAGAAATCACTGTGTTTTGCACTGAAATATTTCCCCAGGGATTCAGTGCCTGGTGTAATGATCTAATGCTGCGTTGGGTCACATTATGACAAATAGCAAGAGCTGATGATGTTTCATTGTTCATAAGGCTCTGCAGCATTCCTAGCTTTGTTTCTAATAAAAGCTAGAAACATTAATAGAATTCAGTTTAAAAGAACTACAGTGCTCTTAAAATGGAGGCAACTCAGTGTCTGGGTCAGAGAGAGCAGAACAGAGAGACAGTTTTGTTAGAACTGTCTGTTGAGGTTGACACACACTACTCTTTTCATCATATTTCTGTTTCCAGGGGTGCTATACACTGGATATTGTGAAGAAACTGCTATCTCCTGGAATATATGCAGTCAACTTGAACACCAAATGTTTTCCTAAAGAGCTCATGTGTAAATCCATGTCAATACTTGTATTATGAGTATTGCTCAAGTGGTAAATCAGCTATATGAACTGGTTTCTGGAAGGGAAACTGGGAGGGCCTAGTTATCTAGCCCAAAAGTCAAGTGGAATGAAGGAATAATCATCCACAAGTTGCAACTGAATTCACACTGGCAGTTCTGTGGCATCCATCACTGCCTTGGGGAAAGGTGATGTGAAAATGTGAAAGAACATTTTAAATTTCGAAATTACTTATGTTTGCTGTGTCTGTGGTAGCAAAACATTGTGAGAAGTAAATTTAAAAATGAAGAACTTTCAGGGGGTTTTCATCCTATATATGGGATTATGGGATCGAGTTATAACTTCTGCTGGAATGTAAATATAACTGCCCAGTTTTCTCTAATTACAACCCTAGTTGTCTTCCCACAGTGAATTAGTCTATGATTTAAGTAGAAATGTTGATTTAGTCTTATGTCCTGAGCTGTGAGAGATGATGCTGGAGTGATTCCTCTCCTCTTTCTTGATTGCTGTAACTGTTGGGTAACAACTGGAATTGCCCAAGGAATAACTGTCCTACTTCCTGCCAAAATCCATGGATGATGGATGTATGCTCTTTGTTACTCTTTAAATGTCTAATGCTCAAAGTTACATTATTTTAGGGACCAGTAACACCTTTTCATGGCTTTGTTTATGATGAGAGGTGGAGAATGGATGGAGAGAAGGTGCTTCTACAGGTTTCACCTGCTTTTCCTTTCTTTTGTCCATGCTTGCAACACTACCACACAGATATAGAGGTACAAAATTCATCTTCATGAAACTTATTTGGTTGGCCACAGAGGTTATATGGTTGCTTCCCAAATTCTGAAATATATTATAAGCCAGTCTAAAAGTGCTTGCTCCTTTACACAACACATTGTTAGAGTATTGCAGTCTCTTCAGTGTGTGCAGGTTGGGAAAATTGCAGAGCCAGACCTCCTATATCTTATAGGTCTAACCACAGCAATGCTTTTCCAAAAAAAAGGAATAAAAACATCAGTTCCTAGAAAACATTGCATAATGTCCAATCTAGCAACACACTAGTCCTTTTCTTGATCTCATTCATGTCACTTGTCCTTTTGTTTCCTTTATTTAAGTAAAGATGATAATGATAATCTTTGTCATCTATGTTGTGTTCATGCACAAAATGACTAAATCTATCTGAGGCACCAAGATATTGCTGTGAGGACTGTGTTGGAATTGGGTAAGAGATTTGAATCATAACAGCAGCTGTAATCACTTGTTTATCTACACTTTCATAGTGCAGTTAAGAGAAAATACAGTATCTGCTAACATTGTGTCTTTCAATGACAACAGAAACATTTTCTATTAAAAATATGTTCTTCAGCTTCACTCATTCAAGGAATCCCCACCTCCCACATACCCAAGGCCAAGAATAAGGAAAATATAAGGAGTTTTGATAAAATGTTTGATATAAGCAGTTTTAATCAGACACATCTAGGTCTTGCACATCTAAATTGAGCTTTGCGTCAAATTTTGGAAGATGTTATAAGGATTCTCAGTGCTGTGAGAATTCTCAGTTTGAGATTCTCAAACACTTCAGACAGTGTTTGTATGATTTCAGTTTAGTATATATGTAGTTTATTATTGGATTTTCAAAGTTTCTGAAGAATTGAATGAATCCTATAAAATATGCAGGCCTCACACAGAGACTAGAAGGGCTTTTGTTAGCTAAATTCTGCAAGTTCGCTGCAGGTGGAGGGAGGATGGGTTCACAAATTTCTAACAAGATTTTGAACAAACTTTATGCTAAACTGATTGAAGTATTCATTTCCATGTTTTTGACTAGTTTGACTTTCACACACCTCCAGCAACATGCCCTGTACTTGAATCAATCCTGTTGAGCTCAGCTGCACATTTTACTGTTATCAGCAAAACCATTACATTGCAAGCGTTTTTAACAACCTCTTCATGTACTTATGAAGAGGTATATCTTGCTGTGAAGCTTAGCTGAAATATTAATGGAAACATTTTCAATTAAGATACTTCTAGTTGTCATTTATTTTATTATAGAAAACATTGAATGAGAAAATAACTGGTTTTCACCCTAAAATGTCAATTTAACTCCCCAACTTTTCCCTTCAGTCACTCTTCTCTTAAGAACTAGTCTTCTGAACACTTTCAAAACTCCCTAATGCAAGCATTATCCTGACAAAGTACAAAAAAACCAAAATCATATCCTGGAAAAATGCACTCCAACTTCCTTCCTGTCTAAGTTGGAGCTTAATCTTATTCATCAACAGAATGTTCCTTAATATTCTTTGGTTTTTTTATACAAACTGAAGTGTTATATACAGTTCAACAGCAAAGACAAATGAAGACACCCAGCTATAAAGAGGGGCTTGCTCTGTTCTGTGTGTTTGTAGATTCCTGAGCAGTGTCCGGGGTAGTTCAGATGCAATCTTAACTTACTACTCTTGAGACAAAAGCAGAATAAAGGCTGCAAAGAAATCAGGAGGAGAGGCAGCATGAACACTGATGGTGAGCCTTTTTCATGTTTAATAGACATATGGGAAACCCAGCAAATGTAATGTCTGAACACAGTTTGCATCCTACAGCACATGCTTGATAAGGTCAGCTAGAGAGGATGAGATTGCATGCAGAACTTGAGACTGCATTTGTGGAGGGAACCACAAATCAAGGCGTCTGTTTTCCTGTCAGTACTCTTCTCTTTGCATCTTGTTACATTAGTTGTAGAATGATATATTTGTAAAGAATAGATATTTGTGACTACTTTGTATATAAAGTCGTGATTGCACAAAGTAAAGACAAAGGAAGCAAGAAAAAAAAACCCAGCAATGGACCCCTGCTTAATTAAAAAAAAAAGTCATAGTTAAACCAAGTGAAAGAATGCTGCAGGCAGGTCAAGAAAAAGTCAAATGTTGCAATTGTGACACAGCTCAGTCCTGAGGTCTTGCAAGCACTCAGTCTGTGGCCAGTTGCTGGCAAAGCTAATACTGAAGTATAGGGCTACTCACATGCTAATTAGCTGTACTAATTTAGGGAAAATCTGGGAGAAAACCTTCAAATGGGGTCCTTCCAGAAAGCAACTTCAAGTGGCCTCTCCCCCAGCTGCTTCAGGAAAAGACTTCCTTGGAGAGAAGTGGAAAATACTGTTTATTTTACAAGTAAGGTATCTACAAGCAAAAAAAAAAAAAAAAAGAGTAATATTAAACAATAAAATCTCTTGCTGTTTGATGAGATGGCAAATCCTGAAAGTCCTTGTCCTGGGATGTACCTTGGCTCACTCAGTCTCTTGTCAGTCCCTCCTGTGCTGGAAAGTGCTGAGGCCCAGGCCCCGGTGGGCTACAGGTGTGAGCTCCTGGTGTTTGTCTGGGTTTTGAGTCCAGAGCAGGTTTAAACAGATCCAAGGAAAAAGAACAAAAGTACAGTCCAGGGAACTTCTCTACCTCAGCTAGCTAAAAGCTAACTAAAAGCAAAGGAGAGCTCTGTCCTGCTGTCTGTCCGTGCTGCAGACAACACAGTCTGGAGCAGCATGGGGGCAAGTGAGTGCCATTTCTGCAAATGAACTGTGGCTTCTTTCCCCTCCTTTTCTTTAAGAACTTAAAGGTGCAGAACCTTATATCCAATATAAACAGAATAGATGACTGGGGATAGAAGCATCATAAAGTCGCCCTAGGACATTCCACCCCTTATTCCATATTGTCAACTTATTACCAAAACTAATACATATTCTAACTCTACAAACACATACATTATACACACATATATTTGTACATATATACAGACAAGAGCAGTGACATTCAGCAAACAGTGATATTTACTCATGCCTCTCACCCAACAATCAGATCTCCCTGAGGTACATATTGTGTTGTTCCATCATTCTACATTATCCATGATGTGCAACCTGGTCCCTGAGCAAAGATGACCCCACAAATGTATTTGTCTGTACTTGAAGCAGAATTGATCCAAACTCTCTTCCCTAGCAAACCTCTGATATGTACCACTGGGAATTTGTCTTTGTTTACTGTATGCAGGGGCTCAGATTGGGCAGGGACTGCTGTGTTGGTGGAACCTCAGGTTTTAACTAACCAGGTGGCCTTCCTAGGTGCTGCTCCCAGTTGAGATTCCCCACCCATTGCTTTCAAGGTGTTTTTTAACAGTCCCTTGTACCACACCACTTTTCCTGAAGCTGGTGCATGGTACCACCCATTCAATAACATATTCCCTAGCCCAGCTCTTTATAAGG